>NC_089766.1:21953743-21968743 GCF_040412425.1 Macrobrachium rosenbergii | reverse complement strand
CAATAGCCTTTATCATCCATTTTGATTTAGTCTAACACGTGAAAAAGGCAAAAGACCCAGCTCCTGCTCTATACAGTTCTTCGGAACCAAAAGATGCAGTGTATCAGCTATTCTGACACCATTGTGGATCTCTTTAGCTCCGGGGATTTGTATTGGCTCCAACTCAAACATAGCTTCCCGGAGATGACAGAACGGCCGGCAATAAGATCAAGCGTTTCTTAGGACTTGCAGGAAGCAGGAGCTGATTCGTCTGTCATTAAACTTTTAGTGTTATGCCTAATCACAGTTATTATGGAGAGAGTACTTGGACAGTAAGGAATGAGTAATTGAAATGCCTTCTACCTAATGTGAAGGAGTAGTCGTACCAACTTTAGAACCTCCGAAAAAGAAGTTTCTTTTGTTTTCTAATATAAAAGATAAACTTGAAGATTTTCGACATTTAATTATAAAGTGGGAACACAGGCATTTCCATAATGTGAATATGAAGGTTTTTTTTCAGTATGATTTTCTTCTCTATGAGTTATTTTCACTTGCGATTTAGTAAGTTTAATAAAGAACATATAATCTAAAAATGATGTGAAAACTTATGGGACTTTCTAAGAAAATTAAGAGATAAAGAGAGAGGCGACACACACACATACATACGCACACGCACAGAGAGAGAGAGAGAGAGAGAGAGAGAGAGAGAGAGAGTGTGTGTATTACCTTTGTTCTTATAACTTGAGTAATGGGTGGGATCCCGATCTATGAAGGCGTCTTTACCCCTTCATCAATCCACTTCTGTAAGTCCTTCATTGGAGGCCATTCTCATTTTTTCTACAATAAATCATCCTTTTAAATCATCCACTTATCTCTCGGGTCATCCATTTAAAGCCACGCCATCCCTTTCCAAAAGTCCAAATTCTATGAGACACAGTCATAGTCTCTCTCTCTCTCTCTCTTTAATTAGAATTCATCTGACCAGTAATCTTATTTGGTTGTTTGTTTTTCTACAAGACAAAATCGAATTTAAACATCATTTCCTTTCATAAACACACACTACATACAAATACGTATCTATCTACTATAGTATATATATATATATATATATATATATATATATATATATATATATATATATATATATATATATATAATGTGTGTGTATGTGTGTATATAATTATACACACAAACACACACACATGCATGTAAAAATCACCCGCTTTGACCATAATTTTTAGTACATCAGGTTTTAGAGGAAAAAACTTTTACAGGTCTTGGAGGTAGTTTTTATAATTTATGTCACTTTTCATTTAAAATTAATGTCATAACTACCCTAGTTTTTAGAGCTCTCCGTTGAAGCTGGGTAAATTTCTGAAATTAAATTTTAACTGGAATATTTTACCAAAGATTCCTGTCCAAAAAAACTTATTTATAATGTTGTTAACAAGATTTTAGCACGTGACTTTTCTGATCGCATTGTGAAATGTAATGTTCCTAAATTGACTATATACGCCGCGATACCATATACTCACTCGAATTTCTTAGATCCAAAGTTAAACAAATCATCGAAAAAGAGTTTGGATTTCTAAAACTGAATCTAATACCTATGAATCCACTAAAGATTGGCGGCTTTTTTAATTATAAGGACAAGCTACAGACCTTTATGAAGTCCAATATCATTTACAAATTTGAATGCCCAAGATTTCTTGGTAGTTATGTTGGCTCATCGAAGAGAATGTTTCAGGTCCGTTATTACAGCCACTTAGGTTTGAGCTACAGAACTGGCATAAAGTACTAACCCCGAATTTTCTACATTAGAAATCACTGTTACTATTGATAAAAACATTTTTCCGTAATTGGAACGTACTGAACGGAGTCTTTGTTTATTATATATATATATATTATATATATATATATGGCAATGAAATATATATATATATATTTTTCTTTATATGAAAAGATAAAACAGAAAGTAGATATAATATTTTTTGTTTATTATAGATAAAGAGAGAGAGAGAGAGAAATAATCAACACACAATCGGGGACAGAAATAAATTTCTGACTCATCAGGATCGATCCCAGGTCTTTCAACTGCAAGGCAGGACGCTGCCCACTAGGCCAAAAAATCAGCAAAAAAAAACGTTAATCTGCTTGCATTCCAGCAGTTTTGGCTTCCCGACTCAGCAATGACCCAATTAACAGCATTTCATTCGAATTATCCCTTCTGAGTGAATATGATAGGAATAATCAACACTCAATCACGTGTGAAACAGAAATAAATTTCCTTTGTTGGCAAGTCTTTCTATTGAAAGGCAAGGGCGCTGACATGTGCAAAAATGACTATCTATTGGGCATTTTGCTTTCGATTGAGAGATCTGGGTTCGGTCCCAGAAATTTATTTCTGTTCTACTCGTGATTGTGTGTTGATTATTTTGTCTTAAGCAAGGTCATTCGAATGAAATGTCACCTGGTCGTTGCTGAGTCGGGAAGCTGGAAAACGCTGGTATGCAAGCAGGTAGTTCTTGCTCCCTTAGTGTAATGTTACTTCTTTTTATGACTTGGATGGCGTCAATCAATCGAAATACCTAGGTTTTATAGATTATATATATATATATATATATATATATATATATATATATATATATATATATATATATATATAGTATATATATATATATATATATATATATATATATATATATATATATATATATATATATATATATATATATATATATAAAAGACAAAATCACATAGACTGAAAATATCTAGTATGTTCTTTACTGGTATAGGGACATGAATCATGGCATGGCAATGAAAGCCGATCCTTATTTTTATTGAAAAGATATAACAGAAAGTAGATATATTTGTTTGTTTATTTATATCAGAGTAATGTGATAATGTATCTTTTAAAAAAACCAGCAAAAAAAAAAGTTAATAGGCCGACTTTTTTCGACATCAGACACTTAAGACAGTAGCTTCCTTTGCGGTTAGTTTGAAATGAAAAGACTTCCATTTTCTTGTTGTCCAGCCAGGTCACTAATGCTCCAAATGTAAGTCTTCCTAGTGTAATATGGTCAGTTGACGGATATTATATCTCATCTTGCAAAGAAATTAATGTATTTTCTCACATGTAAAAAAGCAGCCTTTAGCCGTGATGAACTTCAGATGGGCCAAGCACCTTGTGCCCGTATGTTAATTTCCGAGTTTATGACCAAAAAAGAGGCCGACTTCTGATTCAATTATCGCTCCCACTTGGACTGATGTAAAATTTAAAATCAAAAAGTCAAACTACCCGTTGCTTGTCGCTCCTTCTAGAACAGTGGTTCTCAACCTGGGGCCATAACGTCAACAAACTGAGACCTCAGACTGATAGTATTTAAAGGAACTAATATTAGTTTATAAAAAAATGAAAAGTATTGCCTTTTAATGTTACTTTCTATTAGTCTTCTAGTTAGACTCATTAGGCTTACCATTATTTTGTAAACTTCCCCTGTCCCCAAACTATCTTTTTTTTTATCTTTGAACAATTACTCATAGATGCAGGGGAGGGGGCTGTGGAGGAAGGGCCAGCTCTTTGTAATAAAAAGGTTGAGGAAAACATTCTAGAATCTCTTGACACCAAGAAACCGTCGCCTTCATTAAACAACTGAACTACTTCCACATCATTACACCCGCTGCCTAACTGCTTATTACTCGGCTCTTCCTTCTGAGACTGCACGCCATCTCTCTCTCTCTCTCTTTTTTTCTTTTTCTTCTGTGGATCGTGTGTTTTGTCATTGGGAAATGAGAGTGTGTTTTTATCTTTATTTTCGCCTTGAATTTAACGCGTCTCTTCCTACAGAAAGTTCGTTGATCTCTTTAAGCAAGGTGACTTGGACGGGAAATGCTGTTGGTTGGGAGGTCTCAGTCTTTGACTCGGATATTATTTGTAAATGATTTGAGTTTACGGTAATAATAATAATAATAATAATAATAATAATAATAATAATAATAATAATAATAATAATAATAATAATAATAATGGCAAAAGCGTTTTCCGTTTTCCCTCTAAAGTCTTCGGATGAAAAACTTTCTTTAATAGTGATTCATTCTTTGACATTTATGGATCTAAGCATCTTGTTATTTGACTTTCAGTATAATTCTGGCTTTAAAATTCATGCAAGAATTCTGCAATGAAAATATTTCCTCTCAAAATATAAAGATGGCTTAATTGGTGTAATCAATCTTCATGGAAATTATATTACGGTAATTCTGAACCGAAAAAGCTTATCGTAAGGTAATTTTTTTTTTTCTGACGGTAAAAGGTTTTTACTTAAACTGAATTACCCAAGTTTTTGCAAATTTCTTTCGTGATTTTTCCTTTCTTTACTGTTTACCTTTTCGTTGAAAAATTAATTAGTTTTCCGTTTCCTAATTCCAGTTATTTACATTCCTTCATGATGAGCTCTTTTGAATGCATTCTGAGTTTAGAAATTTTGCTTTCTCCCTTTTTCTTAAGTTAGGAGTAAAATTCTTTTTATTCAGTTGTAGATTCAACTCTTTTTCAAGATTGGGTGTAAAGTACTAGCAATAAAATGAATTCAAATGTGTCCTGGATCAATCAAACAGCCTCAAGTGTACGCAGCCAAAGGGACAGTCACAACAGTGATAACTGCATAAACAGGACAGTCACTACAGTAATTCCTGGATAAAAGGCACAGTCAGTACAAGGACGCCCATGAAAATTTGTCTGAATTGCCAGAGTTTTCCTGATCAACGATCAAATAAAGTTGTAATGGGCTTATATATAATATATATATATATATATATATATATATATATATATATATATAGTATATATATATTATATATATATATATATATATATATATATATATATATATATATATATATATATATATGTATAATATATATATATATAATATTAATGTATGGCTGTTAATGTGTGGGTTATGTTTATGTGAAATACTTTTTTTTTGTGGATAATATAAATCTTACAATAGAAGTTTTTGATGAAACTAAATACATAAGGATTAAATTACATATTACTGAAACTGAAAATAAATTATTCTTTTGGGAATAGTTCCATTTTATTTTTTGTCCGTGATTAGATCTACAAAGAAGTCTCGAGGTCTTAGACAGCGATTCACCCAGTGAGGCCAATATTAAACTACAATCGGAATGTCAAGACGTGTTTTTATGGGGAGCGGTTCACAGTAGAATGAGGGAGAAAATTGATGTAAAGAGAGAGAGAGAGAGAGAGAGCAGCCTATTATTATCAAAATAATCCAGTAATCAAAACATTGATAATGTAATCACTACGAGAAATAGGCATTAATGAGCAAACACACACATTTCTATTATATGACGAAATTTATAATCCAGAAAACCTGTTGACCTCAAAATGAGAAACTGATCATGGCACCTTCCTCAGCTCTCTCTGGCTTAATGATTTCTATTTCCGGCCTTCGTGATGCACTTTGTGCCCTTGAAATGTCACAGAAAATAACAGTGGAGGCATTTGGCAAATTGGCCCTCTTTCTGTATAATGGTGAGTATGCTGGGTACTTCAAGGGCTGAATTATCTTTTTTTAATCAAATTAACTTTTAGGGAAAAATGGATGAATACTTTGAAGACAAAGTACTTATCCATTTACTTGAACTTGTTGTTCAGGTAACCTTCCAGAACTCGGTGTTGGAATATGCTCTTTTCAGAAGCAGAGACAGGCAGGCAGACAGACAGACAGACAGACAGGCAGGCAGGCAGGCAGCAGGTAGGTCATCTAAGGCATTCACGTGGGCAACTGCAGTTCTTCCTGACTGAATGAACGTTCTGTTGATTGTGTGCAACCGATAACAACCTCTTGTAATTAAGAATACAAACGACTGACAGACAGACATCCAGGCAGAGGAGGGAACCTTTTGCAGACACCCGATATCCGTCAACTCCAAAAACTCTTACCCGTCTAGAGAGACTTTTCCTTGTGGACTAAATTCGCGTTTATACACAGGAATAAATTGCAATCATTGTTGTCTTAGCAAAGGGTTTTCTCGTATTATGAACAAAGTCCTGAAATAAGTTTGCAATCAAAATTAATTTTTACCAAAAGAATTAGTGTTGTATTTTGTTCTCAAACACTTGACATATCTCAGGAATACAACATTATGGCCATACCATTTTATGAAAAAGATTGATTTCAACTTTTTCTGGAAATATCTGATTTTTTTTTTTTTTAAGTGGAATTTATGCCCTTGGATCCAGGAAGCTAAAGGTTTTGGCTGCAGTTGACACTGTATCTTGTTTAAATCCGGAAGAGAGAGTGTCAGACGAACGGACAGACTTCAGAGAAAATTAGTGAAATGAAATCATTCACGTCAAATTTAAAGTTATCGGTGTATTTTCTCTGTGATAAGAAAAAAATAACAGATCATATGATAAGCAAAATCATAACAGACAATATGAAGGCTTTTTAACTCCGTACCTACACTAGTTACCCTCAGCGAAAAAAACTCCGGCAAGAAATAAATAGCATATTTAACAGCGTCATTCCAATGCGCATTGATGTCCCATGTCCCACATTTCTTCAGAAATCCCAAGACTGTGTGTATGCCAAGGCTCCGGGATATTGCAGCAATAAAAGCGCCCTTAGTCTTGTGAGTGAAGGTGATTTTGATTACCCATCAACAAGATATGTTCATCTTAAAAAGGAATACATACAAGAAGCTTAGAAATTGGATGTAAGTGACTTACTGTTATACAATATTTTTTTATTTCTTATGTGTATTTGGGTTTCAGATGTTAACGTCCTATATTAATTGGATTTTCTTCTATCATGGCATTTCCAAAATACTTTTTTCTCACCTGGTCACAGAAATTCAGCATTTGCAAACTATATCTCGTTGAAACACTGAAACGATATGATTTACTATTCAATGACAGCAGATGATGATTTTAATTTTCTGTTGTTATTTCGTCCCTTTCGACAATGTTTTCACTTTCTCTGCGGTTCTCTGTACTGACATGAAAACATAAAAATAATTCCAGACTTTGTTAAAGGAAGATTCACGACCATAACCTACCAGCTCAAAAGTGAGTCCATGAAAAGTTGAGAGAGGAAGACGAAGAAGACTGAATCGCTAACACTATGAAACGGAAATCTTGGACGGCGGCTCATCGTCTTTTGCAGACGAGATCAGCATTGCGGTCGTTTCACTTCTGACCTCTTTCCCTTCGAAATTTCTTTGGTATTTACGGAAATTTTGTTGGTATTTGCTCACACTATTTGTTCCTCATAAAAAGGCAACCATGGACTCTTCTCTCTCTCTCTCACTCTCTCTCTCTCTAGAGGATCTGTCGTGCAGGAAAAGCTTTTTCGATTTGTCTTATAATTTATATGTATATATCAATGTTTTAATGTGTTTTTTATAATAATTATTTTAATCATTTTTAGCCTTAATTAATGGGAATATATTAATATATATATATATAATATATATATCTCTTCCTGTAAACGTTAGTGTAATATGAAATAAGAAGGCCCATAAAACACTATTTAAACGTTGAAACCATATATTTCAGGCACTTGTTTCTGTGCCCCTGTTCACTGGTAGAATATGGACAGGTGGAAAGTTACAATGGTTTATATACAAAACATGAAGGTGTGGCCTTGGGCCTCCGATGTTAAGGAGGTGGCGTTTCTTAGAAGGAGGAGATTGACCAAATTCCTAGTGGTTTTGGCCTCATTAGCTCCCGTTTGGCGATGGATCTGGCGGTCGCGTTTCTTGGGTCATCTTCTTCAAAAGGGTGCGAGGATTAAGGTGTCAATGGCGTCCGATTTCCAATGTCCTCCTGACAGGTTCATATTGTTGGTTTGATTGATGATAGCAGATTCCAGCATCTTTCTTTTGTACGGACAGCTTCTCTTGAAAACCAACTCCGCCCACTCAGTTAATGACATGCCTGTATTTCTAATATGTAGGAAAATTCCCGAACTCTCAGCGTAACGTACTGATCTTTTGTGCTCTGTTATTCTTTGCGAGGAAGCGATCTACCTGTCTCGCCTACATAAATGTCATGACAATTACTACACGGTATCTTGTAAACTCCAGCTTCTTCCTTTTTGTTATTTAAGTATCGTTAACGGCGAACTCCCGATGGATTTGGGATAATGGAAAATGAAAGGATTATCAGAACTGAGGTTGCTCAGTGGCCTTTTGGATGTTTTCATCGTATGGAAGCTTTATTTTGTTGTTGAAATCTATTTGTCTGTTGTGAGTGGGACCTCTGTAGTATATTTTATTTGCTTTATTAATAGCCCTCTCGATAATGTGTGGTGGATAGAGCAGTTGCGTTAGGTGTTGGCGGATCGTGTTAAATTCTTGATCCAGGTACTCATTTGAACATATCCTAAGTCCTCTGAGGAAAGGTTGCACCCTACCATGATTTTTACAAAAAGGAGACGTCGTGGTAGCAGAAATGAATGTAGGAGACAGCGAAGGTGGGTTTTCTATATACTGTAAATGCATACCTGTTCTGTTTTCTTATGATCAGTACATCTAGGAACGGCAGTTTTCCGTCCTTTTTCCCATTCTGTTTTAAATTTTATGGTCGGAAGAATTTAGCCTATTAAAAAATTCCTTAAGTCCCCAGCTATTGTCCCAGAAATAAACATATCATCTAGTATCTAAGCAGATCATGTTATGGGGTTTGATAGACGACAAAAGTTCTTTTCGAAATATTCCATGTACAAGTTTGCTAGAAGGGGTGATAGGGGGACTTCCCCATGCTACAGCCAAATTTTTGTTTGTAAAAATTACCAAAAAAAAAGAAAACTTACGTTGGAGTTACACAGAGGTTGATAAGTTTTAAAGTTTTATCTATGCCAAGAAAATGTCTTCATATGGCTAATCCTCTCTAAGAAAAACAATATGAACCTGTCGGGAGGAATTCTACAATGAATGAAATCTTCGCATGTTTGAAGGATGACCAAGGTTCAGAAAGGGTGACCGGTTTAAAAGAGGAATATTATGGGCCAAAAACCACCCCATCTTTATGTGTTTTGGACATCGGCCCTCTAACATTTGTTAAACTGAGGCCAATATGTTTTTTATATCCATTGACTCCAGTTCCTGTCATATTCTAACCAAGACATGAATATATTTACTTTTTAAGCTAACAAGCCAGAATATTTGTTGTTATTTTGCTCCAAGACATTTAACAAAATGCCTTTGTTTTATGGGCCTTCTTATTTGATTGTAAAATGTTTATCAAAAATAGAAGTTCATTTTGCCATTATGCCACGTTCTTCAGCAGTGAGGGATGGTTTTCAGCCTTCATTCTAACAGTCACAGCACAAAGGGCTGTTTTCAATAACACCTGATATATATAAAATAAGCATATCTTCCATATTTTGGGGCAGATATAGATCAGGTGCTATCTAATATAACACGTATTCTGTCTTGGGTTACACAAGAGGAAGAATCCACAAGAATGCCAGAACAAGTTTCTCCCCAAACATCTTTCAGACCATTTTCCTTGGACCCATCCGCAGGTCTCCAAGACAGAATACAAACCACACACCAAAACATCTATGTGATTCCATAAAGAAAATAAGTGACTGATTACTCACGCAAACACATGTGCGTATGGATATCTTTCTGTATTTTGTGCTATCAGGTGTTACAATGGTATTGAAAACAGTGAGGTATATCCAGTTAAATTTGTGCTTAGGAAATTAAAAGACTGATTAGGAACAGCGTATGGAATAATCTTGGCCTTCCCAATAATGTGCTGAATCTCTCTAACCATCCCCTCACTGCAGAAGAACAGACCGTTTTAAATCTTGGAGTTTTCATTCGCTCTAAAACCTGGTCCAGAGTAATCTTAATTTCTAGTTTTTTTGATAAACATTTTGCAAAAAACAACTATGACAAGAAAGAGGCATATCTCAAGGCATTTTGCTAAATGTCTTGGAGCAAAATAACAACAAAAATTCGCTCTGAAAAGATTCCAAAATGCATTAGTTAGCTTAAGAAAAGGGGGATATCATCATCACAAAATCTGACAAAGACGGGAAAATAGTTCTGTTAGACAAGGAGACATACATCAATAAAGTTCAAGAACTTCTAAACGATGAGACCTACGACAAATTAACGAAAGATCCCACAACAAATATTGCTGCTCAGTTTAACAAATCAGTTAGAACCATAGGGGCAATAAAAAGACATAGAATTACTAGAGACATTCAAGGTAATCAACCCCTCTCTCCCCTATTTTTACGGCCTCCCGAAAAACACATAAAGATGGGATTCCTTTACGCCCCATAATATCTAGCAGGGGCTCTTTCATGTACAAATTATCAAAATGGCTCGCAGACTTGTTATCACCCTTTCTAGGAACCTTCTCATCCTCCCACGTCAAACATGCAGAAGATTTCATACAAAAATTTAATAGTTTAAACATCCCCTCAAACAACATCAAACTGCTCAGTCTAGACGTCGATTCATTATTTACTAAAGTCCCGATTGCCGACGTGTTGTTTTTCTTAGAGAGGAAGTTACAACCATGAAGACCATTTCCTCTTGGCATAGATAAAACTTTAAAACTTATCAACCTCTGTGTAACTAACAACGTGTTTTCTTTCAATGGTAATTTTTACAAACAAAAATTTGGCTGTAGCATGGGAAGTCCCCTATCACCCCCTTCTAGCAAACTTGTACATGGAATATTTCGAAACAGAACTTTGTCGTCTATCAAACCCCATAACATGATCTGGCTTAGATACGTAGATGATATCTTTACTTTCTGGGACAATAGCTGGGGACTTTAAGGAATTTTTAATAGGCTAAATTCGCTAGTTCCGACCATAAAATTTAAAACAGAATGGGAAAAGGACGGAAACTGCCGTTCCTAGATGTACTGATCATAAAGAAAACAGAACAGGTATGCATTTACAGTATATAGAAAACCCACCTTCTTTGTTTCCTACATTCATTTCTTAAGCTACCACGACGTCTCCGTAAAAATCATGGTAGGGTGCAACTTATTCCTCAGAGGACTTAGGATATGTTCAAATGAGTACCTGGATCAAGAATTTAACACGATCCGCCAACACCTAACGCAACTGCTCTATCCACCACACATTATCAGAGGGCTATTAATAAAAGCAAATAAAATATACTACAGAGTCCCACTCACAACAGACAAATAGATTTCAACAACAAAATAAAGCTTCCATACGATGAAAACATCAAAAGGCCACCGAGCAACTCCAGTTCTAATAATCCTTTCATTTTCCATTATCCCAAATCCATCGGGAGTTCGCTCGTTAACGTATACTTAAATAACAAAAGGGAAGAAGCCGGAGTTTACAAGATACCGTAGTAATTGTCATGACATTTATGTGAAGGCGAGACAGGTAGATCGCTCTCGCAAAGAATAACAGAGCACACAAAGATCAGTACGTTACGCTTCCGGAGAGTTCGGGAATTTTCCATATTAGAAAATACAGGGCATGTCATTAACTGGAGTGGGGCGGAGTTGGTTTTCAAGAGTAGCTGTCCGTACAAAGAAAGATGCTGGAATCTGCTATCATCAATCAAACCAACAATATGAACCTGTCAAGAGGACATTGGAAATCGGACGCCATTGACACCTTAATCCTCGCACCCTTTGAAGAAGATGACCCAAGAAACGCGACCGCCAGATCCATCGCCAAACGGGAGCTAATGAGGCCAAAACCACTAGGGAATTTGGTCAATCTCCTCCTTCTTCAAACGCCACCTCCTTACCGGAGGCCTAGGCCACACCTTCATGTTTTTGTATATATACCATTGCAACTCTTCCACCTGTCCATTTCTACCAGTGAACAGGGGCAGAAACAAGTGCCCGAAATATATGGTTTTCAACGTTTAAATAGTGTTTTTTATGGGCCTTCTTATTTCTATATATATATATATATATATATATATATATATATATATAGTATGTATGTATATATATATATCTATGTATATATATATATATATATATATATATATATATATATATATATATATATATATATATATATATATTTCTATATATATATACTTACTGATTCATATATATATATGTATGAATATATATATATAGCCTTTATATATATATACATATATATCAATATTATATATATTTGTATACATATATAGCTATCCATCTATTTACATCTATCTATCTATCTATCTATTATAAACCACGGGTTATCTTAATTAATTATATTTACATATATAAACACAGATCAAAAGAATGCCAAATTATGGAAGGATAATACATTTGGACCTGGTAAAATAATGACATCTTCTCTTAGAATACAGATCCTACATGTTATGTCTTCACAACATGAAACATCCATGTGGGATATCCTGAGGGGTGCTTTTATTAGCAGCTTCTGAGATCTCACAGTCGAAGCAGTCCTGGGATTTCTGAGGACAGTTACTTTTGCAATAATAATAAGATGCTCAAAGCTTTTATTTTTAGGGATTTTTTTTACATGGTGAAATAACTCATGGTTGTGGGGGTGGGGCAGCGAGTTTACGTTAATTGTGTCTTATGTTTTTCTTACAAATTTTCTCTGATATGCACAATGGAAAATATGAAAATGTTGATTGAGAGTACAGGTGAGGAATCGTGGTCGATTACGAACCTGAATGTCTTACATCTACTGTATATAAAAGTGAATATTTTTAGTTCACTTATATTCTTTCTAAGTTTGTCAGTCTGTGTCTTCGCCTGTCAGTCTGTCTCCATCACCTAGAACTGAATAGGGTAAAGCTGTCTTCTATGAAATGTGGGTACATGGAACTTGATTATTCAGTTTCTTAAGTCAAAAGTTTGTATTGAAAATATAAATAATCATGAGAATTCTCCGCTCCTTCTCTGCTATATTCATGGAGTCATTTTGAATATGACAGTTCTCTTTAAAGAGTTGTTTCTTCTTCTAATTGTGTCTTGCTGTCTGTCTGTCTAAATTATATGTATGTATGTATGTATCATGTATGTATGTATGTATGTATGTATGTATGTATCAATTATAAATTGTATATATATAACATATATATATATATATATATATATATAAATCATGAATACATATATATACATACATACGTTTACACACACACACACACAAAAACACACACATATATATATATATAAAAAATTATATATATATATATATATATATATATATATATATATATATATGACAGAAGTTAGAAGAAGAAACCACTCTTTGAAAGAGAACTGTCATATCATAATAACTGTATGAATACAACGAAAAAGAGAGCGGAAAATAATAACAGACGGGAAGTAAACAGAGCAACAAAACAATTAGACAATAAACAAAGGCGTGGAAGAGGCCTTGATATTCGTAATCTCTTCTTCGTGCTTGGCTGTAATCATTACTTTGAAGTATTTTTTGTGTCAATCTGCGTTTTGCAGATAGCATAGTGATTTCAGATGTTTGATAATTCAGGTGGGGCAATGCACCCCGTCCTGTAACTGACTCCTGATGACTGCAGACTCGAACTTTCAATAGGCGCCTCGTACAACCCAAATAGCTTCCCATCTCACACCTGGGACAAGTTTCTTTATAAATGACGCTGGATGTTACGGACAGACACAGTCTTTCCTTAGGTCTGAAAAAGACTCGAGAGCTGATAAGTTTTTTAAATCAACTTAATATTTACAAATGAAATTTGTTGGTTAATGATCTTTATAACTTGTTTAGGAAACCATCATTAGAAAGATGGGTTTTAGCTTAGATTTCAGTCTGGGAACATCATAAATGACTTGTGGCTCCTTAAAATTCATGACTGACAACTTTCTGAAAATTCTATAGCAAATTTTTAAAAGGAAAAATTATTTCTAAAAAAGAAAAAAAAATTGTCACAAACTCAATTTCCCTGTGGAAGGCTTGCCAAGACGAAGTCAGTGTAAAGACCCTGTGGAGGAGTGTAAAAATAGCGTTTAATTTGAAATTAGAATGACACTCGCTGTAAAAATTAGTACCCAACGCAGTAAAGGTACTCTTTCTATACATATTAGTATGGGAACCCCTGATTTCCTCAAAATACGTAGGTCCTGGAATGGGAGGGATTTGCATGTTTCCTTCCCTTTCTACATGGTGAAATTAATTAGAAAAGGTACTCATAAAATCGAAAAACACTGAGAATGAAATTCATGTCTAAAAAAGACCAAATGTGTTATCCAAATAACGTCGACAGAATAAGGGGTAAAAACTGGAAGGAAGGAATCTGAGAGTGACTCCTCCAAGGAGTTCATAAAAATGTTGGCGAACGTGGGCCAAGTGGACTACACATCGCCATCCCTTCCACTTGTTCGAAGGAGGTACCATTAAAAACAACTACCGTGTCCCGCACTGCCGAGTCCAGATGCTGTTTAAAATGAGATTTTTTTTTAATTATGATACAAAGTCTTTGCTAGGAAATAATTTGCTTAAAATAATATCAGTAGTTTCCTCAACAGAGACATTAATAAACAATGACTCGACATCATGGCTGACCACATAAAGGTTCGAGTCCTGTTTAAGGATCTCGTTCTTAAAATGCAGTGACTCTCGTTTTTATTAGAAATATATATATTGTGTCATCGCAACCTTGAAAATGCAATGGATTATTGCGAAACGCAGGCCATAATGAGCGATGTTATTAATGTTCGTGTACCTTCCCACCTGCCATTGGTCTCCGTATATTATTAAGCTTCTGCCTTCGTCATCGTAGCATATGTTATTATTATTATTATTATTATTATTATTATTATTATTATTATTATTATTATTATTATTATTCAGAAGATGAACCCTTTTCGCATGAAACAAGTCCACGGGGCTATCGACGTGAAATTCAAGCTTCAAAGAATATGGTGTTCATAAGGAAGAAGAGAGGAGGCAAAGGAAATGCAGAAAAAGAGCTCCACTTATTAGAAAAAATATTAAGAAACTATTAAATAGATAA
>NC_089766.1:21926723-21953243 GCF_040412425.1 Macrobrachium rosenbergii | reverse complement strand
TTTCATTGCTGGTCACCTGGCAGTATATAGCGTCTTTTTATCTTCAGTTTTATCGCTACCATCCAGGCAATGTTTGAAATTATGCAGATTTAAACCAGCTCAAATCAGTTGTTTATTCAATACGTAGCCCCGGGCTACCATGTGGTCCCCACCAGCCCGGCTCCTTAAGAGCTTTTTCTGTTGAAAATTCTGCTCCTAAATTGCTATGAGTTCTGTGCTGTGTAATTATTATTGGTAAAATTAGATAATAGAGGAACAAAGTTTTCTAATTTATAGTTTTGGTGTGTCGCTTTTGAGGTCAAAATGGGTCGAACAGGTAAGCCAGCTTTATATACTTTAGGTAAACCATATAAAAGTTCCATATGACGAACCAGTGCTAAGTAAAAATTGGTAAGTATCATTATCAATAACCTCTGACCAGCTAATTGTTTTGAAAATCTATTGACCTTGTCCTCAGTTCGAAAGATTTTTGGATTCACCACTTTGAGTAGTTTCAACCTTATGTATGTACTCAGTTCTGTTCATTAACAAACACCACGCCTTTACTTTTATCAGGTTTCGTCATAATTACATTTTCATTTTTACTTAAATTTTTCAGAATTTATAAGTCCTTTTTCTTAATACAAGACTGATTTGTACGTGGTTAGTCTGGATGTTGAATCTTTACTCACAAATTTCCCCGTGGAAGAGACAATTGAGATAATTTTAAACAAAATTTTTACTGAAACTGACACAGTTTTAGGGTTTTAACAGTAACAATATTAAGAAACTTTTACAACCGAAAGTGCGGGACACTGCCTTCATTTTTAATTGTGTTTCATACTGTCATTGGGGTCCCCACCCGGCCCGACATTTGCCAATATTATTATGTGTTCGTTAGAGGAGCAATTGCTCGACAGTTGCTCTCCGCCTTCTTTGCCCTCTTTTGCTGTAGATATGTCGATGGTACTTTCCTACTTTTTAGAGGCAGAGAAACGGCTGATATGTTTTTCCAATGTACCAACACTGCACATCCAAATATCAAGTTTACTACTGAGCATGTAAACAAGAAGTTACCCTTTTTAGACGTTTTAGTCGCTCGGCGAAAACGACCGTTAATAATTTGTCAGTCAGTTTTTAGAAAAAAGAAAAAAATTTTTACTGGTCAAGGTCTCAGTTTTCATACTCACTGCTGTTTTAACTTTAAATTGAACTCATCGGTTTTATATATATATATATTATATATTATATATATATATATATATATATATATATATATATATATATATATATATATATATATATATATATATATATGTTTATTATCACTTTTGTACGCGATTCATTTACACATAATATAACCACAGGTGAAAAATAAGAAATGGGGTGTAAGAACTGACCGGTTTCGACTTTATTTTCCAATAGATATATATATATATATATATATATATATATATATATATATATATATATATATATATATATATATATATATATGTGTGTGTGTGTGTGTGTGTGTGTGTGTGTGTGTGTGTGTGTATGTATGTATGTATGTATATGTATATATATATATATATATATATATATATATATATATATATATATATATATATATATATATATATATATATACTGGATCCAACATTAGAAGACCGTATCTTATAGTCTCAGACTAACACGGAAGGAAGCAAATGGTCTTTGTTTCATCTATTTCGTGTTTTATTCGTCTTTAATTAACTTGGTTATTTGTCGAACAGATTAAAACACGCCCAATTATTAATGGAATATCGCTGAGAATATAACATTTTCTTCCCACTTTCTCTCTCTCTTCTGTATTACATCACCTCTCCCACCTTTCAGTCTCCAGATGGTGTCTGAAGGATTTTAGAAGATAACATTTGCGTAATATTTGTCTTTCTTTGGCTAATTTGGTTTCTGTCTTCATAAGAAGCATTTCAGCCCTTAGGCCTATCCTTCAGTACTGTACTGGGTTGACCTTTCTGTTTCTCTTACTGATGGTTAGTCATTCTTCCTTTAGCACCTTCAGGGCTTTGAACACCAAAATCCTTCCTCTGCTCCGGCCATGATTCTCGGTTGTTCTGCTCAACTGAGGAAGTTAATCTTTTCCGAAGATTGAATTTGTCAGGCAGACCCGAAGGCTACTCTCACTAGTACACACACTAATTACTCTAATTAATAAGGGAACGACGTTATTTCAACCAAGATAAAAGAAAAGATTAAATTAGTCAGGAGCTTAGTGAGGAAAGTCTTGGAGACACCATTTGAATATTCTTATTTCTCCTACGAATCACTTGAAAGGAGGGAGAAGCCGCAAAAACAAAAGGACAGCATGCTTATCGATATTTGGCTGATATAACAAAAGATTTTCCATATAATTCTTCATATTATTTTGTAACTATTGATATTGCTGACAATTTTGTGTAAAATATACATAAAAATCTTCATACAATTTTAATGTCTTACATAGAACATTATAAACTTTTCACTTAAAAAAATAAAAAAGTTATGACTATTGCACTGCACATAATCTATGCATCTTGATTGTTGAGGATTTATATTTTTGGGTTAAACCGAAGTTGGAGTGAAATTGAAAGATAAACCGCCTCTAATCGCGATTGTTGTTTCATATGAGGTGAATTTTCACCAAAATAATGATAGGTTACCGTTAACCTTATCATGATACCGTCCTCGTCAGAGGCAGTCTGTCAGATGCACTGCTCCACGGGTCGTACTAACATGCATAGCGGTAAATTTTGTTGTTGTTGCTCCTGTATCCTGATATTTCATGCTACGTTAATGAATTTGACTTATTGTAAATCTAGTAAGTTGTAATTTATGTAAAAAAAAAAAAAATGCATCAATATCACGAGTTGAAGTTAGCCGTTTTGGAAAATTGTGCCGCTTTTTTTTTTCTTAATTTACCGAGCCTCGCTAAACAGAGATACCTCATTTTTTGTATTCACCATAAAAGCAAAATAAATAGACTTTCTTTTGATATATAATTCATTACTACTTTTGTTAGGTACGATATGACAAAGGTCAATAAAACAAACGCAAAATACACGTCCGAATCGTAGGTTATCGGTAAGCGACCATTGACACAATTTTTCAAAAACTCACCAAAAATAAGTAAATTGAGATATCTAGTTTTCATTTACACGCTGAGAAAGGTCAACTTTTTCGTTTCCAATTATATATAATTCATAGCATGAGATATGACACAATAACCCCCTCCAAAATAAACAAACTCACTTTTGAGAGCAGCCAGGAGAACTTACGCACTATGAGAAATTCAAGTTACTCGATTTTAAGATTTTGCCAAAAATAGGTAAATTTGATATATAATATTTCTTTACACATACAAATTACAATAATTTTTTGTTTTCATTAATA
The DNA here is from genome assembly GCF_040412425.1 of Macrobrachium rosenbergii. Lineage (NCBI taxonomy): Eukaryota > Metazoa > Arthropoda > Malacostraca > Decapoda > Palaemonidae > Macrobrachium > Macrobrachium rosenbergii. The sequence goes on along the minus strand of NC_089766.1, from coordinate 21,949,850 downwards.
TATGGTTTATTACTATTTGTCCCCATCCCCACAAATAAAAGTAAATAGTTTTTCGCGTGAGCAGCCAGGAGAACTTAAGTGTATTGTAAAATCTCAAAAGTTATGTTCATTTGAAAATTTGCAAAAAATAAATGGTAATGACTATGTTGATAAGCGGTAATATTTTTGGATATGTAAATGCATGATAAACCGCTTTTATAATCGTAAACGTTTTCTGCCATAAAAACATATTACATAAATCATATAAAAAAACCCTAAAATAAAGCATTGTATTGAAAAATACATAAAATTATATAAATGTGCATATATGAAATGTAGTCTGGTGTGCTCACCAACAATCCTGGTCCTCATATCTCGCTAATGCCTCCTCCTCTATTTCGAGGGCTTTTGCAGTTCACATCGCATGACCAGGAGGAGGAGAAGCCATTCCTGATGCGCCTGCTGGTGCTTCCCAAGACCCCAGGGAGGTGCCTCGGGACGAGTGCCAGTAGTGCAGCTTCGTATGGCAATCACGGAAGCTTTGGGTTTGTATGCAGAGAGGTAATCTGTAATGGGGCACAATGATACGTAGAGTCATTTCGAATTCCCTTCATAGAGCAAACACGGCACCGCGTCCTCTGCTTTTTGAAGTCTGGCAGTGGCTCTGCCATGCGCACATTGCCAGGAGAAAGACGAATACAGGTCAAGAATCCTTGACTTCGGTTTTGGAGTTTAGTATTCAGGTACCCCAAGGAAAACAGCATTGTCAGAAGTGGTAGGGGTAGGAGAGACATCGGTTGATGCACTAGGGGCGGACATAGCAGCATAAGCAGGGGCAGGATCATTCGGAGCAGTTGCAACACCTTGCGGAGAATATGCATCGGGAATGGGAAGGTCACCAGCAGGCTACCTCTGGACTGGAATTCCATCAAACTGGTATATGCCAGTTCATGGAACTGTAAGAGTTTTAGTTTATTTTGGTCTGTGGTATCCCTGCGATACAAAATGCATGCATTTTGCAGTGCCATTTGCAGCAAGGACATCAACATTTTCATGGACCATTTCATCGTCTTCCATATTGGGCTGTGGTGCTTGATCATTTGGTCCAAGTGATCAACTCTCCTCATATACCATATGTATTCCTAAGTGGCAACAGTTGGTTGTGCTGCCATAGTCACCACCTCTCCGTAGGGGTAGTGCCATCAGTGTTACCTCACGGGGTGCACTGTAGGCATTGGTAAATGTTCTTTGCAGCGTCTCTTCGGCCCCTAGCTGCAACCCCTTTCATTCCTTTTACTCTATCTCCATTCATAGCATCTTTCTTCCACCTTGCTATCCACCCTCCTAACAATTATCCCACGGTGGAACTGCGAGGTATTCCTACTGTTGCACCTTTCAAACCCACCTACTCTCAATTTCCTTTCCAGCGCTGAGTGACCTCACAGGTCCCAGTGCTTGGCCTTTGGCCTAAACTCTATATTCCATTCCATTCCATTCCATTCCATTCCATAGTCACGACCTGAGTAGTGGGCTCCACCTTCTTCACCTTCTGTTTTTGAACGCAGTCCTCCTTGTCCTCGCCCTGCAAGTTGGTTATTACAGTAACTAGCCTTACGTCCACTCAGCACAAAATAAATGTGTTGCCTTTCCTTCAGAAGTTGATACTGTATCGGGGAGGGTTTGTTTTTGATTTGAGTGCCTTTGGTGCCACTCTCATAAGCCGTAAAGGCGTGTACCCGTGTTCATATTATACAGCTCTTCTGTCGGATTCACGGAGTTGTGATTCTGCCTCACACAAAATATATGGTGTCACCAACCGATTCATTGCATGAAAATAGCGTGATATTTGCACGAACTTTGTGGATGACATCAGTAGTTACCACGTTCCTTGGTAGTATCTGTTATGTTCAGACCAATACATTTGTTCTTGTTGCAGCTTCAGCAGCGCCCAAAAATGCGCATTCCGACGTAATGTGCTCCATCGGTCATATATATTGCAGCACTGCCACTTCAGCGTGGCCTTTTGCTTGAGAACATCCCTGCAATAAATGGCAGAACCCACGCCATGCCATGAGAGGAAGCAGTATCTCGTGACGTCATATTCAAAGCTTTTTGTTATGACGCACTTTTCCGATTTTTCATAGATTTCTTAAAAAAATAAAAAAAGTCTTCTTGACGCGATTGCGCGTTCTCCGTGCACATGGAAGCGGGTCGGCGCTGACACGCGTACGTGTGGTTCGTGCATGAAATAGCTGTTGTCCCTTTTATATATACAGCAGTCCCCTTGAAGGTACTTTTATAATGAATATGATTTTTAATTTCTTCCCATGGAATTCCCTGTCAATTATTTTGCTGCATTTATACCTAATAACTTTGTGTTTACTTGGAATAGCATCAGAGAGGTTTTGATACTAGACGTCTCTCCGTAACGAATATGTCAGTGTCTTCGCTTGTTCATGTTCATGCTCCCAATTGTTTATTTATTTTCATTTGAGTAAAATATCATGGCATTTATACGTCACCTTCCAAACTGCCAACCAGACGTTGTGGGAATTATTGCGCAATAAGGAATAAGGAGAGAGAGAGAGAGAGAGAGAGAGAGAGAGAGAGAGAGAGAGAGAGAGAGAGAGAGCATCGATTGATCTAAAGCAAAATAAAACCCAAAAGAAGAAAAAGAACGTTTTCCTCAGGAACTGAAAGCTGAATCCTTCAAGCCCATTTATCTCACGAAGCCGCAGTTGGGAAGCAGGCTTTTTCATCTTCCTCATTTTTGTTTCCAAAAAGAAACTCAGAAAGGAGTTGCTGGATTTTCTTTGGATGTTGCTTCTGTTGTCTCATGAAGGCTAATTTAGCATGTCACTGCTGACTGCAATATTTTTACAACAACACGTTGTTTCTCCGTCACTGACTGAAAGATTGTCGGAATCCTTCCTCTTTTTATCCCAGATGCAGACGGCAAGGAAAGAGAAGCTCTCTGTAAACAGACTTTCAGAACCAGATGAAAGTTTGACATTGCTGGTCAATTTGCTTTCCAAGAGTCCCCTTATCTTATATTAAAATGATAGCAACAGCATTAATGATAATACCTGGAAATTTTTATGATAAGAACAATGAAGATAACGATAACTTTAACAACAATAGTTTTTTAATAGTAGTAGTACTTTTATGTAGCAGAGAGAGAGAGAGAGAGAGAGAGAGAGAGAGAGAGAGAGAGAGTGTGTGTGTGTGTGTGTGTGGATTGCATAGTAGGTATATTGGAGTAAGTGACATTTTTTGTGTACCAAAATTACAATTATCCTATATGGCTGAGGTTTGATTATCTGTCTATCTATCTTTCTATCTCTCTATCTATCTATTATCTATCTATCTATCTATCTATATGTCCATTTATATTTCCCTGCTATCTCTTCTTACTTTCCTTCCTCCTCTTAAAACATCCTAGAGTCATCAACTCTTTCCTCCTCAGTCACCATGCTAGCTAATGTTAGCATTGATTATAGTAACTACTAACATCATATCCTGTGCTAACCTAGAAATAGCTAAAGTAATGTGGGTTATGCTAACACGGGTTAATATAACATTGATTAGTATTATGCTAAACTTTCTTAGCCTTGTCTACCATACCCAATGGTTAGCATGCGTTTTATGATAACGTTATTTATAATAACATGCCAAAATTGGCCATCATAACATATGCTACCATTTGTCATCATAATATATGCTAAAATACATTTAGCATAATAAATGATAACACTGGCTAGCATAACATGTGGCAATATTTGTTTAGCTTAACATATGGTAACAGTGGTAAGCATAACCAATGCTAATCTTGGTTACCATAACCTTGTTAATATAGCATATACTAATCTTGGTTAACCTACCTCATGCACAGCTGAAGGAGCATAATCTATAGCTACCTTAGCTGTGCTTTAACTTGGGTAATATACGTTAACCCAGTCCAAAATAAGCTATGTTAGCGTAGTCTCTCATACTGAAACTTATGCCAACTAATGTTAGCATTACCAAGCTAGCTTAGGTAAGCATAAGCTAACCTGCTTTACCAACAGCTATGCTAACCATACACCAGCACTTTGTAGGCAGACAATAGCAGTGTGTTCTCATAACCTAGGAAAACATAGTATAGCCTAATGCAGGCTATATCTTGGGCGATCCTGGGTTAGCGCAGGCTATGCTGACGACACCTGCTAAGCTGTGCCAACTTGGTTTAGCATAGTGTGAACTAACCTATGTTAGCATAATTAAGGGCCATTTCACACCGGATGCGATGCTAAGCGCGCTACGATATGCTACGGAGCCATGCTAGTTGTACTTGATATGAGTGTATTCACACTGAAAGCTACGAATGTCTGTGAATACACAGTTCCTTTGCTGCAGCGATGGGAGACGGTACATTGTGGTCCCCTGAGATGGCAGAAGGGGAGGAGGAGAAGGAGCTATTACTATTAATTTTAGCAATGAATAAGAGAAAAAAGAAGTGGGTGCATGATGGAAATATGAAAAGACTAGAATTCGGTGAATATCATCATCTTGTTCAGAGCTGGAAATGGATGAAGAGAAATTTAGACAATATTTCAGACTGTCTCCAGCTCAGTTCTCTGAAGTTCTGTCATTCATAGAACAAGATATTAAGAAGAAAGACACCAACTACAGGAAATCCTTCAGTACAAGGGAACGGGAGGCGAACATCTGCTGTGGGACCCAAGTGCGCATGCGCGAGGCAAGATACATCCACAAAAATTGCGCCCCCGGCAATCTTGGAAGTTATGAACGCTATGTCGCAGACATTGTTAGCATAGCTTCACACCTGGTGTGAACGGCCTTGCTTAAAACAATGCCAGAAAATAAAAGCCACGTGCAGCTGCATGGCTACCATAGCGTGGCGCACATAGCATCGCATTTGTTGTGAAATGGCCTTTAGTCTAATCAAGGCTATATTTACCTATACTTGTCATTAGCTATGTGAACACTCGCTTAGTGGTTGATGGGGTGGAGGTCTGTCTGTCTGTCTCTCACTGCCCTGTATCTGTAAATTATACATACATATATATATATATATATATATATATATATATATATATATATATATATATATATATATATATATATATATATATATATATATATATATATATTTCAATCAGTAAGCTGCAAACGTCTTTTAATATCCAATTCGCTCTACCTCCTGAGTTCTCGTCCTCCGCTGGTTCGAGCCCACGAGACGACGAACTTATTATCAACTAAAAAATTCCCCTTCGGTAACATATATGAAAATATATTATTTCCAAGGTAGAGCGAATTGGATATTAAAGGACGTTTGCAGCTTACTGATTGTATATAAATCACGGTGATGTGATAAAAAAGTCATATATATTTCAAACACCACAGGAAGAAATGAGAAACAGTTGTTAAGCCTGATCAGAGGACTGATACAAAGTGGTAGTTCAACATATGATAGTAAGACTGTACATATAAACATGCAGACAGTTTTAGTGGAAACCTAGTATTAGTACCTGACAGGTGATTGTAGGCGAAGTCCTTCCTTCATTAGTGACAGGTCAGCTTTTATGGTTCTCTTTCCCCGTTTTTCAAGTATCTTCCTTATAAAAGTTTACCTGTCCCCAATGTAGGTAGGACTCTCCTACAAACACCTCCCAGGTGTAAGTACTTGGTTTCCAACCATCTGCATGCTCGTATGTACTGTCCAGCTAGCATATATGAGTTGAAATCCTTCGACTTTGTTTCAATCCTCTGAAAAGGGATTAATATTAAAAGCTAACATTAGTCAGGACTTACAGTTGTTTTTCCTTTCTTCCTATATATATATATATATATATATATATATATATATATATATATATATATATATATATATATATATATATATATATATATATATATATATATATATATGTATGTATGTATGTATGTACGTATGTATGTATGTATGTATATATATATATATATATATATATATATATATATATATATATATATATATATATATATATATATATATATATATACCTATGTATGTATGTATGTATATATATGTATATATATATATACATACATATATATATATATATATATATATATATATATATATATATATATATATATATATATATATATATATATATATATACTGATTTTATCTGTCAGTTACTCCCAGAGCAGACAAACACTGACAGGGAGATGAAATCTCTAAAGACTGAGAAAATAAGGATTTATGAAGACAGGTATTCATTCATGCAGGAATTGTTCATTCAAAGACAGACCAAGGAGAGTGAATGACTCGAATTCTGGCACAGCAGGAAGCTCATCAATCGAACCCTTTATCGCCAACGCAAAGCTTCACATTGCGCCATATGAATTAAGCAAGTTAGGACTCTAGTTTATTGAACCTTAGCACAGAAAGAGATTTGGGTGAAATCATTAACTGCCCAGCCATTTGGTGGTGATCATTGAGAGAGCTGGCCCTCTCATCTGGTCCCTCCTTAATCACTGAGTTTCCCAAGAACGCCAATAATATTTGAGTTGTTCTAAAATTCAAGACTTCAATTGTGAAGAAAAGAGTTTACCTTAACAATACTCTTTCACCTCATGAAGAATTCTCATTAAAGTTTTGATAGGGTGGAAGCCTATAAAAATCACGGACAACTCACTCATTTCCCTAAAAATATGGCAAGGGTAAAATAAATTGTGTTTTAAACAGAACAGCCCATGAATTAGACTGGTCCCTTGAGAACTCCAGGGATCGGGCATTCACAACGTAAGCCATTACAAGATCGGAGGAATAGACAGATGCCCCTATAGCAGTCGTTATCTTCGCTCTTTTACACAACATAGCCTACTGATGGGCCGGAAGCCCGACCAGAACATTCCCGAACCTCACCTGCCCCACCTTCCCTTTCTCTTCTCTCTTCTCTCTCTTATTTATTTTTCTCCCATTTCTAATCTACTTTTCTTTTTAAATTTATTTCTGATAGACAAAGGTTTTTTTCCTTGATCGTGGAATACAGACATTCAAGACATCATCTGTGTCCAAAGAATGATTCGTATTAATTGCTTGCAAGTTTTAGGCCTTTGTACATTTTAGACCTTTGAGAGAACGATGAGGAAGTAGTATAAAGAGGCTGACAAGAGCAGCTGAGGCGTTTCAGGAGTATTAATTAGTCAGTGCATAAGACCTGTCGCCTCTTCTCCCTTCAAGTTGGTATATTTCCATACGTACTGATGTGATATATTGTGTCCAAGATCAAAACCCATTATATTGTTTATATATATATATATATATATATATATATATATATATATATATATATTGTATATATATATATAATATATATAATTTTTAATATATAAATATATATATATATATATAAATTGTAAAGAATTTTAAATCTAAATGGCTGAAGAAAATTCTAAAGAAACAGAAGCAAAAATACTTAAATGATTCAAAACTAAACACAGACGGCAACTTCTTATCAAAGTCTCAAGCTTAGTCTTCCATTTTTCCCCGGTATGACAAATGCGACATCAGCTTTCTAGTCACAGAGTTTGTCTGATTTCCAGAAAGAATTCAGAAATTAAGAGAAAATGTCAGTCATCACAATTTCGTCTAACCTTCGATCTCTCAAGCGCATCTGTTCGAGCACAACTGACTGAGGAAAGGTTCGGGGCGAACGTTCTTTCGGTAATTAATGGAAAATTCTCTTTCGACATATTTTTGGGTGAAGAGACCGAGTCAAGCAAGGTCACCGGAAGACAAAAGCGTCAGTTGTCATAAATTCCTCTTCTGAAGAGATGACAAACCGCCTCTAATGAAAACAGCTGTTGTAATCAACAACGAAATACGGAGGAAATAAGAAAATTCCACACTGGAAATGAATAGGGTGAAATGCATGAACACGCTGGCTGTTTTTTTCTTCCCGATTTCTAAGCAGCATTGAAAGAGCTTCCTTTTTTTTTCAGAATTCATTAGTTCTAATTCTTCTTCATTCTGAAATGCTGCCTCGTTTTTCTTTCTTTCTGTGCAATATTTCATTGCTCTTGCTTTCAGAAGCTTTCTTATTTCTTTGTATATTATTTCCTAAGTGACAGGTCGTTCCGACAGGCCGTCATAATTCCTGGAAATGAAGACCAGATTCTTCGCTTCCACCAAGGATCTGTCTTCATTTACTCCCACGAGGTCTTTCCTCTCTCACGGGGCTCTGGGAATCGACAGGAGCTGTTTCAGAAGTCTATTTTTCAAGAGATGGTCTTGCATCAGGAAGGCTTCTTAACATACCCACTGTAGTCTTGTTTTAAGTCGTGTACCCAAATCATCTTTCATTTGCTTATGTCGCTATATCTTCTGCCCTCAAATGCAGGGGCAAAGTCCTTTGTTGTTGTGACGCTAGCATACAAAACCAAAGACTTAATTATGTAACAGTTATGTTAATTCCAAAGTCATGGCTTAGTTTGCGTGAAAGCCCCACGCCTCAAAACTTAAAGAGTTCTTTGCTGTGAATCTCAAAAGAAAATGTCTGAATGACACTGCTTTTATTATTAACCTGTTATGAATGATTCCGCAAATTGTCACTAAAACTAGATTTACCAGTTTGAAGGTTCTTTCAGAAAATCTGGGACCTTACGCTCTCGAATTAGCACAGAATGTTATGCAGGTAAGTCGCTAAAATAAACAATTTGTCATTATTAATATTATTATTATTATTATTATTATTAATTATTATTATTATTATTATTATTATTATTATTATTATTATTATTATTATTATTATTATTATTCAAGATTACAGAATAAGCATTCAGGCTTCCTGCTACATTTACGTGGGAAGAATCATTCTCACAATAACCCCAGAGAACTGTCTTTTTCCCTTCAATTATCAGACAGTGACAGAATGCTGCTATTTTCTGACCTTTAAACTCCCTAACAGGAAAATAATGCTGATTTATACAGCATTTACTCGTCCTCGGGAGACGGTTAATGATGCAATCTGTGCAGTAATACTTATATACCTGTTGTACATAAAGCGATGTCATCCTGTCGCGATATAAAGCCTGCAGGGAATTTGCCTTCGCAATAAAGGATTTATTTTAGACACTGTCGCTATTATTCAAGTTATTAATACATCAAATGCTCTTGTTTTTAATTTACTGGAAAATAAAACAAAATCTTAAATCTCTTTTTGTAACAACAATGCTATAAAGACCAGTTGTGGTCATTGACTCACTTGATTATATGATTACAGTTTTAGAGAAAAACACGAAGCAACACCAAAAGGCATGTCAAGAACTTCCTTTACAGACTGGAAGGCTTCACGCCACAGAAAAATCTGATTGTGGCAAAACCCGAACATCTTGATAGTTTCTCAGGAACATCGACACGATGCGATTACTGTGAGGGCCTATTGGTACAAATACAACCTATTGTATACTCTTATGATGGAGAGAGAGAGAGAGAGAGAGAGAGAGAGAGAGAGAGGAGATTTCTCTCTCTCTCTCTCTCTCTCCCGCACCACGTTTGGACTTGTACACAAGCACACACGTTGTAGAAAACTGACTAAAAATACAATTACTTGTAAGAAATACGTAATATATTTGCAGTTCTCTGAAACTTGAGAAACCAAAGGAACAAAGGCCAGGTGTACATAATGGGTGCACTGTAGATATTACTTCATGTTCTTTTGCAGCAACCCTTCGGCCCCTAGCTGCAACCCCTTCCGCCTTTTACTGTACCTCCATTCATATTATCTTTCTTCCATCTTGCTTTCCACCCTCTCCTAACAATTATTTCAACGTGCAAAACTCGCAAGGTTTTCCTCCTGTCATACACCTCTCAAACCTCTTACTCAATTTCTTTCCAGCTCTGAATGACCTCATAGGCCTCAGTGGCTGGCTTTTGCCTAAACTCAATGTTCCATTCCATTCCTGTATATTTGCATGTCCTCAGAGATTCTATTTGCATTTAAAGTCCGCCAAAACCACCACTACTGACATTTGCCTTTTGGCTGACTGGATAGTTTGTTTGTGTCCAAAAAGTTCAGAGTTATGGGGAACATGTCTGTGATCCCATTCAAGACTCGTATAGTCCAGATCACAGTTTTCCTCAGGGCCTTGATTTATCACTGACCTCTAGACAGAGCATCCCCTGCCTGCATCCACCGTCCAATTATATATATATATATATATATATATATATATATATATATATATATATATATATATATATATATATATATATATATCATATATATATATATATATATATATATATATATATATATATATATATATATATATATATATATAAGAGAGTTCTTAGATAAAAGGCAACTATTCAGTTATCACGTTCCTCAGTATTTACGCTATTCATTGAATTATTTTGAGAGAAAAAACATTTTCCACTAAATGATGCGGGAGTAAATTCCTGTTGAAGGAAAGGCCTCATTACTGATGTATTCCTATTTCCAGCAGACAGAGATAAACTTAATCAAATCATACTGTTAGAAGTGATGTAACTAAATGAATTTCTCATAAAGCGATTTAAAAGCAATGGTCAATATTATCTGTATCAGCTAACAATCTGGATCATCTACTATCCCTTTCGCCATATCCTCTTCTTCTCCTTATTCTTCTTAATCTTCTTATCTACATATTTCGCATCCTTCTTCCTGCACATTCAAAACGCTTATCGGTTTATGTCAATAGCTTCAAAACTTCTTTTTGGTTTGCTTTAGTATCTCCATTAGAGAGTAGGTAATTCTGGTAAAATCTCCAAACCCCAGACGTCGTTAGAAGAAGGTTGTAAAATCTCCCACTCAGGGATCTGAGTGAGATGCCAAGTTGGTCAGTGAGTGATCCAATGCTCGACTTCTTCACTCGGTCCAACTTTTGGTGGGAGGATGAATTTCTTGGGTCTCTGAAATGGAATATTTATTACCACTTATCAACGAACATAAAACAGCGATGGATATTTCCAACCACGGCAATTTTAGTTTTCTGTAAAAGTAAATTATTGAGATGGCTTTGTCTCTCCGTCAACACTTTTCTGTCAGCACTTTTTTGCGCGCCTCAGATCTTAAAACTATTGAGGCTAGAGGGCTGCAAAATGGTATGTTGATCATCCACCCCAACCATCAAGCATACCAAATTGCAGACCTCTAACCTTAGTAGTTTTTATTTTAAGATTAAAGTTGGTCATAATCAGCCGTCTGGCAACTATATAGACAAGCCACCACCGGGGCCGTGGTTAAAGTTTCATAGGCCCGCGACTCATACAACATTATACCGAGGCCACCAAAGATAGATCTATTTTCGGTGGCCTTGATTATAGCGTTGCAGAAAAATCGATTGCGCCAAGGAAACTTCGTGGCACATTTTTTTACTTGTTTTTAATGTTTCTTTCGTTCAGACACAGGCCAAACTCTCTCTTCAAAAAAAAAAAAAGGGGGGGGAGCTGGGATAGAGATCGAGAAAAGTCTGCAAAGGCTCAAACAGATATCTCCCAAATGTAGGCAATCGGTCCTCTCGTCCAGTGGATTTCATTTGGGGGAAAATTGGAGCAGTTTCCCTGACAGAGAATGCATCTGCTGAAACTCTGAGTTTTTTCAAAAAAGATGGAGATTCTGATCAAACACTGCATTGCCTCTCTCTCTCTCTCTCTCTCTCCTCTCTCTCTCTCGTACTGAGGTTACGAAATTTGAAGCTCATAAAGAAATAAAAATATGAGAATGACGTGAACATTCTGGGAACAGGTTCATCCAGATCCTTTGACCTTCTAATAATTTACTTCACTCTTTCATTTATTTATTTATTTTATTTATTCATTCATTCATTCATTTATTTGTTTATTTATTTATTATTTTTCACTGAAGGATTGTGTATCAGAAGATAACAGTTAATGTCTGTAATTCCCCTTTTGTGTCCCAATCTCCACGTCCTGTGATCTCCAAAACCACGAACCTTTTGGTAAAATTGTGACTCGCCTCAAAGCAGATTTTTCCATCTCTACCTGGGCAGTCAGTCTAAAGGCCAACACTAACGTTCAGTTATACCTGCGCAGTTGTGCCTGCAGAGTCGGCCTGTGCAGGCAGAACTGAACCCACTAACGTTCAGGTTTGCCTTCACAGGCATAACTGCACAGGTATAACTGAGCGTTAGTGGCGACCTTAAGATAAGCGCTGGCAACCCGTATTCGACGAGAAGTGAGTCTAACTGCAGCCACATAGTCTTATTTCTGGTGCCGCTGGCATCCAAGTTTTAACTTGAGAGAAAAATTTGCAGCTAATGATTCAATCCTGAGAGAGAAATTGCTGGTGGCAGGGTTCTTCGCATAGATTCGAAATTTTCCCTGACCTCTGTGGAATACTGACCCTTGACACCAATCTTATTTTTCTTGGTCAACTAATGACATTTAAATAAAACGTGCAGCGACTTCCTCCCCTGTCTTATACCACTTGTCTACTATATATATATATATTATATATATATATATAGTTATATATATATATATATATATAGTATATATATATATATATATATATATATATATATATATATATATATATATATATATATATATATATATATATATATATATATATATATAATATATATAAATGAATAAATATATAAATGTAAATATATAAAATATATATATATATATATAAATATATATATATAAATTATCAAATATATAATATAAATAAATAAATAAAATAAATATATATAAATACTTAAATTAATATGAAAAAAAAATTAAAAAATAATATATAAATATATATATAAAAATAAATATAAAGATAATAAATTATAAAAAAATGTAAATAAATTAATATAGTAATATATATATATATATATAATATATAATAAATAAAAATAAATAAAACAAATAAATATATAAAAATAAATAAATAAATATATAAATATATAAATGAATATATAACTGTGAAAATAAATATATAAATAAATAAATAAATATATATATATATATATAAATATATATATATATATATATATATATATATATATATTATATATATATATATATATATAAATAAATGTAAATAAATAATATGTGTGTGTGTGTTTAAATACAAGTACAGGTAACAGGCCAAATTCTGATACAAAGTCTACTAAGAAATCAAGTGCAGCTTGAACAAAACTGACAGGTCATGATTTTCCACCAGTGAGAGCGTTCACCCATCCATCGAAAGTCTTATAACGAAGCTTTGCTCTCATCAACAGGTCTTTAGTGACAGATTCTGAAACGGGAGGTGTTTCATGTTATCAGTGTTCACAGAACGTGTTACCAACATCGTCTGTCCAGACTGCATTAAACCTTCAAATAGTTTTCGCTAGGGAATGAAATACTTTCCATTTTGTAATCGTTATGTTTAAGAAATCATTGATATATGTTGATTTACAAGGAAGCGGCATAAAATACAAAAAAAAAATATATATATATTGTTAACAAAGACTATATTGGAAAAACAGAAGGAGAAAATTTATGGCAGGTCACAAATACACTTTCCTCTTTCTGACAGTACTTGGGAACAAAAGAGCATTTTCCATTCCCACTAACTTCAAATTCTTCGAAGGCAATCAACCGCTGCCAGCAGAGATGAACGCCCTCCAGCACAAGGAAGTTGTTGGACCTCAGAGTTGATTAGAGCGGAGAGAACTTTTAAAACTTAAATAAGGGTGACTGAGGCTGAACTTTAGCCACAATAATCATTCAAAATGTTTGAGATTTTTTTTTTCTGGCCTGAAAACACAAGCGAGCTTTTTACCTTTACGTCCTCTTTTTGCGCCCTCTGAACTGAAAATTCAAGTAAAATTTTGTGTTTAAAATGTCTATGCATGTGTATATATGTGTATATATGTATATCTGGCATAAACTTTCCACATTTTCGACGTGTTCTACAGAACCATGGTATTAATTACAACCAAGCTTGGTAGGTGGTATCATTGGACATAGAGAAATCTAGTTTATTCAAAAGGGGGATGACGTCCCCAACCAAGCGGAGATAATCAAGAGACAGCGAGGATAGAGTGCTGTCATTTAAATATCGTCCTCTAACACGACAGGGCCAGAAAGGGCAATACTGACGTGAAAGCTTCCTTCAATATTATAGATTCAAGTTTGTTCAAACTGGTCGCTGGTATAGTGGTTAGTGTCTTGGTATGCCACTCAGATGTCGAGGGTTCACGTCTTCCCCAGGGCGATGAAAAATCACTGACTATGTATCATGATCAGTTACTGCTGCAGTGTGAGGTCTGCGGAGGAGGATGAAACCAACATTCTTGCAAGATTGAATTTCAAGTCAGTGACCCTGTGTGCATTTTCCATGTGAATAGGTTTCATCTACTGAAATAATAATAATAATAATAATAATACAAATAATAATAATAATAATACATAATAATAATAATAATAATAATAATAATAAAACCATGCAAAATCCTGTTCACATCTCGTGAAGTATATGCATCGCTCAAGATACCGTTCATCCGTCTATTTTGTTTTTGTTTGATTCCACTTGAGTTTCCCTCCTCACTGACATTCACAATAAAAAAAAAATCTATGTATGTCAATGAGAACGGTTCTTATTGAGAATAAAACAGTGTTCTCTGTTTTAAACTGTATGTCATATCTATCTGACCGACATTTTCTGTATCTCTCATAACACTTCTCATCTGCACAATCTGCAGTCCTGAAATTTTCAACTATAAGGGAAACTTATATTATTAGTAACAGATATTCCAGTCCAATAGTTGGATATGTTTTAAAGGTGATTTATGTTCTCCATCACTGATGAAATAGGTAAGATTATTATTTTTTATTGTTTTGCATAAAAAAATAATCTGCCACACAGCTGTTTATAAATAAAAAAAAAATGTAATCTTAACTATATATTTCATGCACAAGCTATTTAGGAATTATAAATCGAAATAAGTCTCTATAAATAAATCAAAATTTTTAAATGAATAAGACAGACACTTTAAAAGCGAAATTCCACCGAAAATATATTTCATAGCCGTAAAAATAAGATTCCACTCTCCATATTTAGAGGAGCAAGACAAACATTTTGGCTGACATCATTTTCGATCGCCTCAGGAGATTGAAGTTGATAATTCTTAAGGAATGTGTGTGGGTCATTCTTCCTCAACTCTGAAGATCCACATCAGTGAAGACACTCTTTGTTAAAACCATAACAGCAGGCGTCGATAAAAAAAGTAAAAATGTGCCGAAGTTTCTTCTGCGCAGTCGAGTCTTCTGTACATTAAATATTGCTGTATGAAACTCTGTCAGTCACGGCCCAAGAAACTTTCAGCCAGGGACCTGTGGTGACTGTGTTTTTGACATAATAACGGTAAATAAACGCACGATCATGGATAACTTTAACCTTAAATAAAATAAAAACTACTGAGGCTAGAGAGCTGCAATTTGATGTTTTGATGATTGAGGGTGGATGATCAACATATAATTTGCAACCCTCTATCTCAGTAGTTTTTAAGATCTGGGGGGGATTGGTGCGGACGGACAGACAAATAACCATCTCAATAGTTTTCTTTTACAAAAAAACTAATAAAAAATCTGGAGTGTGCCCACTTTGTCTGAATGTAAAATAGATTCGCAGATTGGTCGATGGGTGAAGATTCCATTAATTCTTTTCAATTATTCAAAGACCTCGGTGGAAAAGGAATTATCACGTTCCTCAGATGGTGCATATCTCATCGATCGGCGCAGATAAACAGCGAAAAGACATTGTCCCAAACGGCATTTTTTTTCCTCAATTCCTCTTTCCATTCAGGCAAAAACCCAAATGCTCTGGCAGAGGGAAAGAAAGGGCAGAAATCGAGAATAGGTAAATGGAAGAACAAATTGATGTATCCATAAATCTTGACAATCTGTCTCCTGCCCTCTGCGTCCGATGGATTTATTTGTGGAAACTGGAGCAGTTTCCTCTGCAGAGAAGGCATCTCTAAAACAATACGTTTTTGCAAGACAGATGGATGGAGAGTCTCATCAAACACAATTCTCTTTAGGATCTATCTAAATAAAAAGTTCTCTTGCTTGGTCGTAATCGGTCTGCTGCTGAGTTTATGAAAGTTTGAAACTCGAAAAGAAATGAAAACAAATATAAATAACGTGAACATTCTCAGAACAGGAACTTGTCCATCTGTGTACTTTTATTATTTATTTGTATATTTTTTAATGGAGGAATATACTTTTGAAGGAAAATTGACAATGCACTCTTGTGCCCAATCGTCATAGGATCTGCAGTACCACAAACTTTGGCAAACTTGTTACTAGATGCAGAAGCAAATTTTTCCATCTTTAAATTTATCAGCCTAAGAAAGGATTCTGCAGGCTTTTAATTGAAGATCTCTAAAAAGTTTCAGAAACATCCATGTGGTGCTCGTAACATTCTAGAAGTCATGAATTTAATGCACACACAAAATAAATAAATTTTCCATATAAATAATAAAAACATTAAAAATATATATAAATATATATATAGAAATATATATAAATATATATAAATATATATATATATATAATATATATATATATAATATAATATTTTGTGTGTGTAAATAATTGTGTCTGTTAGTGTTTGTATAAAAAATGAATGCCCTTTTTAATCAAATACGCCATTGGAAAGTTTAAATAATGAGGAACGTTCGCCAAAACGGGGGTACCTTGGTTCTCCCGGATTCTGCAGAAGGGGCTTGAGAGGTTTTCTGAATAGATACCTGAGTTCCTGGGTGACAAAATAGCCCGAGAAGAGGTCCAATTTGTAATATAAGTTTAGGTCTCCGTGCCCAAATTGGGAAGAACCAATGAAATTTCTTAATTAGATTGTGAACCCATATTAAATAAATCCTCCAGAAAAAAATTTGGACAATTTTATCATCCAGTTTGATTTAGTCTAGCGCGTGAAGAACAAATATATTTTCAATATATCTATACAATATCTTCGGAATCACAGGATGCATTGTATAAATTCTGACACCATTAAATATAAATTTAGCCTGGGACTTGTATAAAATAAATCCAACTCAAACCTAGCTTCCCGGAGATGACAGAAATAAATATAAATTGACAGGATCATAAATAAATTTCTAAGGACTTGCAGGAAGCAGAGCTCAATTAATGTAAATGAAATTTTAGTGTTAGAAATAAATCATAATTATTATGGAATAGATTTGGACAGTAAAGGAATGAGTCTCATTGCAATGCCTTTTCTACCTAATGTGAATTAAATTTTAACCGTTAATTTTTCCTGTTCAGAAGTAGAAGCATCATTTTTTTTGTTTTATATAATAAGATGAACAATTGAAGATTTTCGATCATTTAATTATAAAATGGGAACACAGGCATTTCCATAATGTGAATATGAAGTTTTAAAAAAAGCAATATGATTTAAACAAATGAGTTATTTTCACTTGCGATTTATCAAAAATTTAACGAAGAATATATTACCCAAAAATTATAATTGAAAATTTATTTCCCTTTCTAAGAAAATTTAGTTATAACTTCCCTCAGGTGACAAATGTATGCACACAGACACACACCACACACATATATAAATATATACACATATTATATAAGGAGGGCCATATATAGTTCCTTATGATAAATGAATATATAAAATATATGAAAATAAATATTATTATATATATATATATATATATACATATATATATATTATATATATTTTTGGTTATATTATATATAATAATATATATATATATATATATATATATATATAAATATATATATATATATATATATATATATATATATATATATAATAAATATATAAATATATAGAATATATATATATATATATATATATATTGTTTGTGTGAGGGTCTTGGTTGATCATGTATTATTCAATTTACGTAATTTTTACGGCCCTGCAAACCAAGATTACACGTAACCTGCCAATTTTGAAGCTAAAAAGTTAACCTCAAAGACAGACGTTAATTAAGCCAAAGGTCGCCAGTTAAGGGTTATTAACCTTAACAAAGAATATTTGAGATGAATTTGATTTTAAACGCAACGGTTCTTCCAAACAATTGGAACGCAAGGCAGAAGAAAGCATCGAGACTTAAACTGATTTTGCTTACCCTAAATCCTAGGTATTTTACTGGAATAACGGGTTGAAGCTAACAACATATAATTAGGCTTAATCTAGACTTAATAAACACATATACCTAAATCTAAGTGGTGGCTGAAGGGAAAAACAAAGGAAATTTGAAATACAGAAAACAAAGGATAAAAGAATGGGCGAAGTTTTGAACAAAAGCGACTTTACCTTAGCACTAACGTTGTGCGCATCAACGCACCCACTTGGCGTGGAGTTCTTGCAATTGTTTCTTCACTTCACTAATAGAATAATAGACAAAGAAAGGGGGAAGAGGTCCAACTAATGTGTTATCTCTCCTAAAGCTTGGTTCTCTCTGAAGTTCTCGGACCGGCCTAGGTCAAAAACAGTCACCCCAGGTGTCCTAAACTTCTTGTTAAAAACATTCGCCAAGAGACAGGTAGGAAAAAAAAGGGACCTTAGGACCACCTATTCTTAAGGCTGATAGGAAATTTTCCTATAGGGTAAAAGGCTAAACTTACCTATCCCTTTCTCCAACGGACCTATTTGAGGTTTGAACTGAAGACAGCACCTATATAGACAATGTCTTTTCCCGGTCTCAGTCAGGCTGATATTTTTTACAATCAAATGTTACGAGGGCGAACAGCAGTAATATTTGTAAAAGCTCCCCCTTAAGAGGGCCTTCACTCCCTTTTCGGGCGTGAAGGTCTGTACTAAGCAAGCTGTTCGCCTCTATTAGGTTACTCTTCCTCCCCTGAGCAGATTAGTCCTGGTTAGCCTACCTAGCTACAGAACTACCTAACCCTAGATAGGATATGAGCTATAATCACTACTTTACCTAATTCTAATAGTACTAGAAGGTGCTCACGGTTATTATAGGCTACCTCCTACAATCATGATGTGTTTTAGACCTAGCCTAGTGGTACATTCTATGATATTCCCTAGCCTAACCTATCCTAACCTGACAAGTAGCACCAACATAAGAGTTAATATTCTAAACTAAATTACAACATGGTTTATGTTTATACAATTAATAATTACTAGTTAATTCATGAGGGTTGCCTCATATGATAAATGGGTGCCTCACTGAGGTCTTAGGCCATACGTGTCACGAGCATCGTGGCTCGTTTCACAATAGTTAAGATTACTGAAATTAGTTAGGCTACTTACATGATTACTGCGGCTTGGTGGTAAGTGGAAAGAACAAGGCTACTAAATTGATGTACTGTACTTTAAGGTGGCCTAGGCTAGTACAAATAAAGGAAGAGATCACACTGGCTACCTTCTCTGGGCAGGGGGCCAGGATCACTCTTAGATGTTAGGGCACTGTGCCGAGAGGGCACTAGTGCCAGGATGAGCGTATAGCTCGGCAACTACTGGGCTCTCTTCCGCCCTCTTCTTCTTCTTCTTCGGGTTCCTCCAAGGCCTATCAGTAGCTGGCCTAGCAGGTGATGAGAGCACCGACTCTGGGGACAGGCCAGAAGGGCTAGGGCGCGAAGTCAGGGCAACTGCAAAAGCTGCGGGAGGACTCCTACTCCGGCTGCTGCGACAACCGGAGCGAGCGATCTCGACTTCTGCGTCCGAGGATGCCAGTTCCTGGTCTTCAAGGAGGGGTACCATTTCGATCCTCCAGGGGTTCATCCCCTGATTCAATTTTGCAAAGAAGAATCTTGCAAAGAAGAAGTTTCGGGTGCTGGAGGCTCTCCAGTCACGATGATCAACTGCATGGGGAATCCTAAATCTCCCGGAGGAGGATTCGCCTCATGATTTAGACCCAGCATAGGGGCCTTTTCCATTGGTAGCTCAACGTCCGTGGGCGGACGGAGTCTGGCACTGCTCAGTGCTCGCCGCGCGGCACTGGCAGCAGTTGAGGTCAGGCATGCCTGACAACAGGGGTCCGGAGGTGCACTACCTCGCGGACGACTTGTGGTTGGCTGCGGCAGAGATTCCTGCCCCAGCGGGAGATCGTAGCCTCTCGGTGAGTTTTGTTCGGGGCGTCCGCTGAGCGTTGCTTGTTTGGGCAGCCCTCCCAATTTGTGGAGTGGTCTGCCCGCTTGCACGTCCTGCAGCGGTACTGCTCCTCCTGAATCTCTCTTCGCGGAGGGGGAGGACCTCTTGGTGGGCCAGCCCTTCGCGATTGGAGAGGCTAGGCCTGAAATAGGTTTGTGGCGCCCCTTCCGTGGACCACTTTGGTGGGCGGAAGGTGGAGGTTTGTCATTATTGGGAGTTATAATGGGGCCTCCGTGGAGGAGGTAACGTGGGCTGCGGAGTGGCGTTGGTAACGGGCTTCCGCAGAGAAGATCCCGACCCAACAAGAAGACCACTCCGGGCCGAATTCCACCTACCACGCCAAGGCGGTGGGGTATCGCGCCCCAAGGTGTCATTACCTGGAGTTGGACCGTGGGAACGGTGATGGTGTGGCCCTCTATCCACTTCATTTCCCACTGGTTTCTTCGTCAACCATGGCACCGGCTGGCACTTGGGCCCTAGTGATCAGGCTAATGTCTGCCGCAGTGTCTACTGTGACCGGAAGGGTCACTGGCAGGCTAGTGCTCTGAAGAGGGGCCACCGAGATGAACTGGGTTTCCAGTCTCTCGGGCAAAGGATCCGGTGCGGACCAGCAGCAGAAAATGAAGTGCTGATTAGGTTGACAAATTTGGTGGTGGGGACATGATGTGGACAGGCCGGAGATCCAGCATTGTAGTGGCTAGCAGCCCCACAGGATCTGCACGGGCCTTTTGGATGGGCTCGGTGGCCTGCAGTAACTGTTGGAGGAGAGGGCTGAGCAGATGAATCGGGAGCGGAGTTCTGGCTGGTAGGGTTAGGCTGCTTATTAGTGCCGAGTTTGTATCGGCACTCAGCTTCAGCGTGGCCCCCCTTCTTGCAATAGTTGCACAGGGTCTTGCTAGGCAGTCCATTCTTCGGGCGAGTGGAGTTCGAGAGGTAGGCCGGAGGGATGATTCGCTTTGAGAGGTGCTATGCGACTGATTGAAAGTTTCCCACGAATCAGCCATGCGACAAGCTTCCATAAGTGTGGAGGGCTGTTTATCGTTAAGATATACTGCAAGGGCCCTGGCACACATTGGAAAAAGGTCTTCTAGCATGGTCCGATTGAAGAGATCCTCAAACGTCGTGCAGGCCAGGGAGTCGAACCAGCGCGTACCGGACTGGGTTTTGTGACATGCCCATTCCGTCCAAGACCAGCCGACTTCCTTGGCAAGACCTCGGAACCGTTGTCTCCATTTTCTGGGGTTATCTCGTAGGCCTTGGTAATGACTCTACGAACTTCTGCCATGTTGCCTCTCTGGCTCTTCTCCAGTGAGCAGCGCTGCCTTGGCTTTCCCTCCATATGCTTGGCTAGTATTAAGGCTCTCTCCGTCTCCGTGGTGCTGTAGTTATCGAAAAGAGCCTCGATCTCCTCCAGCCATGCTTTGGCTCGTCCTCAGTCCACTTGGGGACTAGGGAATTGATGCTCGAAATTGGAGCGTTTGATGCAGCAGGTGTAGGACTGGAGGTTTGATGGCTAGCCATAGCTTCGGCATTCTCCATTTTCGCTCTCTCAAGCTCGAGCTCCTTCTCCTTTAGGGCTAACTCAGTTTCCTTGCAGGCTAACTCATGCTGTCTCCTTCTTTCTTCTCTTTCCTCTTCATATTGCCTTTGCTCGGCTTCATACACCCTTCGTTCTTTTTCTTCATACTTCCTCTGCTCGAGTCTTTCTTCCTTCTCCCGCTTGGCCAAGTCGTCCACTTGCTCCTTAACCCAGGTAGTAAGTTCCGAGCCGGTGAGACCTGCCGCCGTCCCCAGCCCCAGGAAAGGTTTTATAATGCTCTGCTGCCATGGTTCTGGTGGGGAAGGGCGTCTAACCGGGTCGACTGGGCGCATTTTGGCAGCGCAGGAAGTGTCTTCAATGACGTGGCACCCTTTCAAAAGGTGGCACTGTAGTTTGGGTGTGCCGTGTACAGGTCACACTGGTGGCACTCAGTATCCCTAGGCACTGGTGCAGGTTAGGTTCCAGAAGAACTTTCTCTTCTGTGTTCCTTTGGTTTTGTTTTATTTATTTTTCTGGATTCTTGCTTGGTGGCACTTATGGTGCTAATGTGTTCCTAGGGACCTCTACTGGAGTCCAACTAGGCTATATGGGAGGAAAGGCACTCTACACCCCCTGCAGAGTGCAACAATCGAATGAGAGAGAAAGGGAAGGTAAAAGAGAGAGAGAGAGAGAGAGAGAGAGAGAGAGAGAGAGAGAAGTAAGCTATTCAAGTGATGAGTGCTGCAAATTATTGGCACTGTGGAATAAAGTGAATTTGGGTTTTTTTTTTTTTCTTTAAAGATCCTCGTGAGTGGCTGGTCCCAGTACCGGCCCCAGTGCTGGCCCCTTCTTTTTCAGGGTGAAAACTACTGTTTGCTTCGGTCTGGATAGCAGGCCTCACTCGTGACCGACAGTTTATCACTGTATCGTAATTACTCTTAACTTGTCCTCATCTATTGTGGGACAGAGGTGTTTCTTTTATTTGGTTAAAGTATTCGAATTAATTAGCCTAGTGTCGGCCCGTTCTTTCTTTGAAGAGGGTCACGTACACTTAGGTTAGGAATGCTTACTTGAATGAGAGAGAGAGAGAGAGAGAGAGAGAGAGAGAGAGAGAGAGAGAGAGAGAGATTTTCAATCAGCGAATTTCTTGCTGCTTGAGAACATGTAAACAAAGATTTATAAATGCACAATGGCATGGATCTTAATAAAACGATATAGATGCGTCGTCTTGGCTTCCTTAGGGATTACTTTATTATCTTAATTTTCCCGGGAGCCGACGTCACAAAGTTTATCGTAAAAATTTTAAATTTTCTTTATATGATTTTATAGTAGGTATTCGTATAGGAACTTGTTATTACTCCTAACTAAGGCCTATCTTTCCCTGCCTAAATTATCTTTTGGTTTTTTTTTTTTAAGATATTCTGTCTAACTTCTGCTACGAAAAGAAAGTAGTTCCAAAAGTGGCTGGGAGCA
>NC_089766.1:21916723-21921723 GCF_040412425.1 Macrobrachium rosenbergii | reverse complement strand
CTTTCTTTGTTGTTAAATATGCATAACGACCTCTGGCAATTCGGTGGTGTACCAGCTGGTGCATGCGCCATCAAGTAAGGTTGCCCCATAAATTCAAAAGATCGTCATATCCAGTTCAAAATTCACATCTCATGTTTTAAGTAAAGTAAAGGCATTACTGATGTTTTTTAAGTTAAATAATTCGATGTTGCGCATCAGCACCACAATTCAGTTAGAAAAGTTGAGTGTTCTTTTTCTTAAATTTTAAATCATCGTTGTTATATCACTCAATCGACGACAACCAGTAGCATCAGCTGTTTCTCTCTCATGCGCACCCAGTTCCACTACTTATCGTTCACTTGCTGAACGAAATTCCATTTCTTTTCGCCCCCTAAAGTAAAACTTAACGAAGTATCTTGATAATCCTGATAATAATTTGAAAACCCTTTGCACCATATAACTTGTCATAGCGGGAGCTAGCCATTAAATTTAGTAAATACCAACAGTACATTTTTAGAAAAAAAAAGCTAACTTAGCGTAATTTTTGCATAACGTAATCTATCATAAAAATAGAGTACATTAAATCATGCAACGAATATGTTCCCATTACAAATACACTCCCAGAGAGAGAACTAATATTCACAAAAAGGAATACTGAAATAAATGAGTACTGAAAATAAACCCACTGACCCATAAGGCCAAGTACAATATTTTTATTTCTTTTCATTTTTACACCAACCTTTGATCTTTGAAGATCCCCCACCAGTTCTTCCTTTTACTCACTAACAGAGTGCGTGAATTTACATACGCGCCCTGCCCCCTCAATTGTCTTCCATATCTATTTTCACATTAAGTACTTCAGCCCGAGGAGTAAACTCTCGTGCATTTCACAAGAGTGTACGTACAACCATTTAATAACAGTTATCGACTGTTGTGCACAAGTGGGTTTCCATTATCCAAGACTTGTGTATACTGTAAGCACCAAATCACATTGTGAGTGCAAACCCCAACCTTCCTTTCCTCATGTCAGGGGAGTAGTCACTTTGTTAGAACTAGCCACCCACGAGTGCAAGCCCAATTGTGGTTTCCCTTCCACAGTATGCCACTAATCTAAAGGCACTACCAACGACTTAAGTTACTGAGCGCTTACCTTTCCACTTTCCCTCTTACCCGCCATTATGCAGCAGGCAGAGTACCATTTCCTTCAGTGCAGTTTGGTTGCTCTGCACCTGTACCTGAGATACAGAGTGCCAACGACAGTGTATCCGCCCAGAAGGACCTTTGCTCCTTCAGGATCACTTCCACTTTACAAGTGTAGCCACCCATAAGGATCAGTATTCCTTCAGGATCGCTCCATCAGTGTAACTTTCACACAGCACACTCTACCACAGTGCCACCTTATTGAAAAGGTGCCACCCCACTAAAGTGCCACCAAATTATGGGACATTTCCCCATCATCACAGACCATTTCCCCTAGCTGTCCTCATAGATTATAACCATGTCTTTAGAACAACACCAAGCCCTCATGAACGTGGGAAGGACACAGGG
Source organism: Macrobrachium rosenbergii (assembly GCF_040412425.1). Lineage (NCBI taxonomy): Eukaryota > Metazoa > Arthropoda > Malacostraca > Decapoda > Palaemonidae > Macrobrachium > Macrobrachium rosenbergii. The sequence continues at coordinate 21,920,196 of NC_089766.1, read as the reverse complement.
TACACAGGACGGGAACTCACCCAGTGGGTGAAAGAACAGCTGGATGATATACTCCAGGTGGAACAAGAAGAAAGAGAAGATCAGAGGCAGTACGAAGAGGCTAAGACAGCAAGAGAATTAGCCCTCAAGGAAAGCAAACCAGCTTTCAGAGACAAAGAGCTCAAGCTGGAGAAGGCTCAAAAGGAAAGTGCTGAAGCTAAAAAGATCCAACAAGCCTCAGCCCCACACCTGCTGCACCAATGCTCCGATCTCAAGCATTAATTCCCTAGTCCCCAAGTGGACTGAGGAAGAGCTTGAACCATGGTTGGAGGAGATAGAGACACTTTGAAAATTACAACACCACTGAGACAGAGAGGGCCTTAGTGCTTGCTAAGCAAATGGAAGGAAAGGCTAAGGCAGCCCTCTGCTAACTGGAGAAGAGTCAAAGAGGCGAAATGCTTGAAGTTCGTAGGGTTATTACAAAAGCCTACAAAAGTTTTCAACCTCAGAGAAATGGAGACAACGGTTCTGAGGTCTTGCCAAGGAAGTCGGCTGATCCTGGACGGAATGGGCCTGTCACAAGACCCAGTCTGGTACCCTCTGGTTGACTCCTTGTCATGCAATACCTTGAAGACTTGTTCAATCAGACCATGCTGAGGATCTTTTCCAATGTGTGCCTGGGCCCTTAGACTGTGTATCTCAGTGATAAAGCAGCCCACCACACTTATGGAAGCCTGCCATATGGCCAATTCATGGGAAACATATAACTAGTCCCCACAGCACGTCTCACCGCCGCATAGTGCCACCTGGGTACCTCTCAGGCTCGACTCGCCCGAAGAACAGACTACCTAGCATGCCTACTTGCACCAATTGTAAGAAGTTCGGGCACGCTGAAGCTGATTGCCGCTGCAAGTTGGGCAACAATCGGAAGCCTACTACCAACCACCAAAACTCCTCTCCCTCCACGTCTACTCAGTCTTCTCCACCAACAGTCACCATTAGGAAGTCAGACCATTCAAACGGACCCTGCCAAGACTGCGCAACTCCAGGGCACTATACTGCCAGATATCCTGGTTGCCCAAAGCATATCTCCTCTAGCAAGCACATCAACCTGATTAGTACCATGACCTCCACGGCTGTACTGCCAAATATGTCTCACCCTGAGTGGGTCTGGACTCAGCCTGTCTCAGTGGCACCCCTGGATGGCTCTGGCTTACTAGTGAACCTGCCGCCTATGGTAGACACTGGCTCAGATATTAGCCTGATTGACCAGGCCCAAGTGCCAGCCAGTGCCACTGTTGATGAAAAGACCAGGTCAACGATGAACTGGATAGAGGGGCAAAACAAGACCATTCCCACGGTTGAACTTCAGGTAACCACCCCTTGGGGCACACAACCTCACCGCCTTGGACTGGAGTTCCTGTTGGGGCGAGACCTCCTCTGGGGATGTCCTTCCTCAATGCCACTCTGTTGCCTAGCTACCTCCCACTAGGGAGGTCTTAACTCCAAAACCACCTGACCGGGACACCGCCACTGTGACAGGTGTGCCACCGTCAGCCACACCTTCTGCTCTCCAAGGTGTTTGATGGAAGGGGCACTCTTTGTGCAACTCAAGGCCAAGTCCTTGGTCCTCACAAAAGGATGGGCACCCAAAGTTTCCTCCCTCAACACGAAGGAAAAAAACTGGTACTGCAGCAAGACCTGTAATGTATAAGGGCACTCAGCAAATTGGGCGAGGTGCTCTGCCAAACAGAATGCAGTGGCCACCACACCCAGAACCATTCCAAGAGGCTCTGCCCTCCATCCAAGATAGGAATCTCTGTCTCCCATTAACTCAGGTACACTGAGGGTTCTGCACCCCAGGTCCCTCGTTAGCCACGCCTGACTCCAATTCTCTGCCAGTGCCACTTGAGAGCCCTGATTGTTCCAAGCTCCATCTATCTTAGTTTTTATGCACTCCACTAACCTTAATCTGGTGCCTGGCTCCAAGTTAGTGCCAGTGCCAGGCTTTTCAAATCTCATTCTTCCAACTGGATCAGAATGTAACAATATATATACACACACACACACACACACACACACACATATATATATATATATATATATATATATATATATATATATATATATATATATATATATATAATAATAACACATTACACACACACACATATATATATATATATATATATTTATATATATATATATATATATATATATATATAATATACACACACATACATACATAAAAGGATTAGGGACTTTCAGTTTTTATTTTCTAGTAAGAAAAACAGACCAAAGCTGGAATCTAACGATAATTAGAATTCAATTGAAATGAACAAAGAATTGAATTCTTTGGACGCTTATTAAATAAGAAGCAAAGTAGGATTTTCCGGTATAACAGAGAGGAGAATAAAAAATGGTGGAAATCAAATTATTCGAAGGATTATGAATAGAATTTTGCCTTGAGAGAAGGGTGATGGGGCCTTTTGAATGGCCCCAGGGATTAGATGAAAGGGAAGATGATTTGCTGTGAAGGGATGAAGAGCTGGATTTATGCAGGGAAAGATGCCTTCAGGGATGGGGAGATGAAGGTCTAAAATGTCGCACTATCAATGCCTTCACCATGAAGGAAGAAAAATTGGAGATTCCACTTTGCCCCCCTCCTCCTCTCCTCTCTCTCCTCTCTCTCTTCTCTCTCTCTCTCTCTCTCTCTCTCTCTCTCTCTCTCTTTCAGAGATATCAGGCTGTCTGTCTGTCTCTAAATTTTCCTGGAAATTACCTAATATATTTATCCTGAATTTTATGTTCATATTTTCATTAGAGGACTTATTTAATGTAATCATACCGGGAAATAAAGCGTAAAGAAAGCCATTGGATTGAGTAAAGAACCTTTTATTTTCAAAGTGGAAAATACTATTCGTTTTTTTTATTGAATCGTACCTTATATTAGAGCAAAATAACTGAAAAAGCGAGTTTTCACTGTATTACAAATCATTCCACTTATGAGGGCGCAAGCAGAAACCACTTCTGTTATTCCAGGGTCTCCTTCAGACTAGGAAGGAGGAGCTCATTCAGTACTGTTTCATTGCTCGCTCCACAATGATGCTGATTTGGTCTAACGCTGAAACAAAGACATAGGATTCAGCTTTTACTTCCTGCCATTCCTCAGAAACACTAGATCCTTTCTGGTAACCGTTCCATCATCTCCAGCAAACTGCATTTGACGTTGGAGCCTCAACAAGATACGGAGCTAAAGAGATCCGGAATGGCTGTTGGACTGAACCAACTTCTTCCGAGGGACTACAGGAAGCAGGAGCTGGATCAGCAGTCTTCTTCCAGTATCAGACCAAATCAAAATGGATACTGAAGGCGATCCTCCTGGGGATTCCGAAGGAGGCTTGGGTCTCCGGCTCAGCCGAGGAGCCCTCATCTGTGCTTCCAGTGGGGCCTGGAGGGCCCTGTTTTACAGACTGGGCCTGGGGTTCACTGTT
>NC_089766.1:21902745-21916223 GCF_040412425.1 Macrobrachium rosenbergii | reverse complement strand
TATAAAAAATGGCGCATTGTACCGTCAGTAAATACCGTTACTAAATAGTCAAAGTAATGTAATTGAGCACTGACAAAGCACACATGTAGTATATTAATGTATTTACGAAAGAGATATATATATATATATATATATATATATATATATATATATATATATATATATATATATATATATATATATATATATATATATATATATATATATATATATATATATATATCTCTCAATAGGTATTTTCACAACCTGTTTCCCTGTCGTCTGTTCTTTTATGAACAGGTGACATTTTAGAATTAGGAAGAAGAACATCTCCAGCTCCCTTATATTTTTTGGTCGGCTTTCCTTGACGTCATGTCCTCTGAATATATATTTTATTTTCAAGTCTATATTTCATACGGGGTCCTCGGTCTTATCACAGTCATGGTTGCGCTTTTCCTTGACGTCATATCCTCTGAATATATATTTTATTTTTTCAAGTCTTTATACTGTATTTCATACAGGGTCCTCGGTCTTATCACAGTCTTGGTGCGGCTTTCCCTTGACGTCATATCCTCTGAATATATATTTTATTTTCAAGTCTTTATACTGTATTTCATACGGGGTCCTCGGTCTTATCACAGTCATGGTTGCGGGGAAATAACAGAGCAGACAGATGTATCCTCAACAGTGATAAATGCTTCAACACATACGCTGCTCTTTCCGCCATTACTGCCTAATTTTGACAGGGAAAACATGAAGGTTCAAGTAGTCGATTCTCAAAAGCAAAGAATGGCGAATATAATGGCTTCGTTCCCCCCAGTCTAACGTCAGATAGGGTTTCTGATAATTTGTCACAGACATGCGTCGATGAGCCATTGCAGTAACGAAAGAGATGATATACAGGACACTGGCCAATATATCGTTCAAATGTGATACAAAAGGCCAAAAACTTTAGTCAGCATAAGTCCCATTATATATTTGACGTAACAATAAGATTAACTACAACTTTCCAAAAATCTGAAACATATTTTATAGATATATATCTATATATAAGGGTCCCATGAGACATTTAATAGATTTACCGTGTATCTATAAAATGAAAAGATTGACCACAGACCTTAGATACAATGAGATATTCACTACCTTCATATTACTTATTCATGAAAAATAATCGGCTAAAATGGAAATCACAATGTCCCTCCATATGTGCACAAAACCTTGCATTTGTAGGACCTCAAATGCCGTTCAGGTGCTTAAGAAATATAAAGTCCTGAAAATAAAATATATATCCAGAGCATATGATTTCAAAGAAGCCGACAGAAATATAAAGGGCTGGAGATGTGCTTCGTCCCTGTTCCCAAATGTCACCTGTTCCTAAAAGAATAGAAATATAAAGGAACTAGGATGTTCTTCTTCCCTGTTCCCAAATGTCACCTGTTCATAAAAGAAGAGAAATATAAAGGGGATGGATATGTTCTTCCCTGTTCCCAAACGTCACCTGTTCATAAAAGAATAGAAATATAAAGGGGCTGGAGACGTTTTTCTTCCCTGTTACCAAACGTCACCTGTTCATAAAAGAATAGAAATATAAAGGGGCTGGAGACGTTTTTCTTCCCTGTTCCCAAACGTCACCTGTTCATAAAAAGAATAGAAATATAAAAGGGGGCTGGAGACGTTTTCTTCCCTGTTCCCAAACGTCACCTGTTCATAAAAGAATAGAAATATAAAGGGGCTGGAGACGTTTTTCTTCCCTGTTCCCAAACGTCACCTGTTCATAAAAGAATAGAAATATAAAGGGGATGGAGACGTTTTTCTTCCCTGTTCCCAAATGTCACCTGTTCATAAAAGAATAGAAATATAAAGGGGCTGGAGAAGTTTTTCTTCCCTGTTCCCAAACGTCACCTGTTCATAAAAGAATAGAAATATAAAGGGCTGGAGACGTTTTCTTCCTGTTCCCAAACGTCACCTGTTCATAAAGGAATAGAAATATAAAGGGCTGGAGACGTTTTCTTCCCTGTTCCCAAATGTCACCTGTTCATAAAAGAATAAAAATATAAAGGGGCTGGGGATGTTTCTTCTTCCTGTTCCCAAATGTCACCTGTTCATAAAAGAATAGAAATATAAAGGGGGCTGGGGATGTTCTTCTTCCTGTTCCCAAATGTCACCGGTTCATAAAAGAATAGAAATATAAAGGGGTTGGAGATGTTCTTCTTCCCTGTTCCCAATTGTCACCTGTTCATAAAAGAATAGAAATATAAAAGGGCAGGAGATGTTCTTTTTCCCTGTTCCCAATTGTCACCTGTTCATAAAAGAATAGAAATATAAAGGGGCTGGAGATTTTCTTCTTCCTGTTCCCCAATTGTCTCACCTGTTTCATAAAAAGAATAGAAATATAAAGGGGCTGGAGATGTTCTTTTTTCCTGTTCCCAAATGTCCACCTGTTCATAAAAGAATAGAAATATAAAGGGGCTGGAGATGTTCTTCCATATTCCCAAATGTCACCTGCTCACAAAAGAATAGAAATATAAAGGGGCTGGGGATGTTCTTCTTCCCTGTTCTCAAATGTCACCTGTTCAAAAAAGAATAGAAATATAAAGGGGCTGGGGATGTTCTTCTTCCTTGTTCCCAAATGTCACCTGTTCATAAAAGCATAGAAATATAAAGGGGCTGGAGATGTTCTTCTTCCCTGTTCCCAAATGCCGCCTGTTCATAAAAGAATAGAAATATAAAGGGGGCTGGGATCTTCTTCTTCCCTGTTCCCAAATGCCACCTGTTCATAAAAGAATAGAAATATAAAGGGGGCTGGGATCTTCTTCTTCCCTGTTCCCAAATGACACCTGTTCATAAAAGAACAGAAATATAAAGGGGCTGGAGATGTTTTTCTTCCCTGTTCCCAAATGTCACCTGTTCATAAAAGAATAGAAATATAAAGGGACTGGGATGTTCTTCTTCCCTGTTCCCAAATGTCACCTGTTCATAAAAGAACAGAAGTATAAAGGGGCTGGAGATGTTCTTCTTCCCTGTTTCCAAATGTCACCTGTTCAAAAAAGAATAGAAATATAAAGGGGCTGGAGACGTTTTTCTTCCCTGTTCCCAAATGTCACCTGTTCATAAAAGAATAGAAATATAAAGGGGCTGGAGATGTTCTTCTTCCCTGTTCCCAAATGTCACCTGTTCATAAAAGAACAGAAATATCAAGGGGCTGGAGATGTTCTTCCCTGTTCCCAAATGTCACCTGTTCATAAAAGAACAGAAATATAAAGGGGCTGGGATGTTCTTCTTCCCTGTTCACAAATGTCACCTCTTCATAAAGAACAGAAATATAAGGGGGCTGGGATGTTCTTCTTCCTGTTCCCCCCAAATGTCACCTGTTCATAAAGAACAGAAATATAAGGGAGCTGGAGATGGTCTTCTTCCCTGTTCCCAAATGTCACCTGTTCATAAAAGAATAGAAATATAAAAGGGACTGGGATGTTCTTCTTCCCTGTTCCCCAAACGTCACCTGTTCATAAAAGAACAGAAAATAAAAGTGGCTGGAGATGTTCTTCTTCCCTGTTTCCAAATGTCACCTGTTCAAAAAAGAATAGAAATATAAAGGGGCTGGGATGTTCTTCTTCCCTGTTCCCAAATGTCACCTGTTCATAAAAGCACAGAAGTATAAAGGGGCTGGAGATGTTCTTTTTCCCTGTTCCCAAATGTCACCTGTTCAAAAAAGAATAGAAATATAAAGGGGCTGGGATGTTCTTCTTCCTTGTTCCCAAATGTCACCTGTTCATAAAAGCACAGAAATATAAAGGGGCTGGAGATGTTCTTCTCCCCTGTTCCCAAATGTCACCTGTTCATAAAAGAACAGAAATATAAAGGGGCTGGAGATGTTCTTCTTCCCTGTTCCCAAATGTCACCTGTTCAAAAAAAGAATAGAAATATAAAGGGGCTGGGATGTTCTTCTTCCTTGTTCCCAAATGTCACTTGTTCATAAAAGCACAGAAATATAAAGGGGCTGGAGATGTTCTTCTCCCCTGTTCCTAAATGTCACCTGTTCATAAAAGAACAGAAATATAAAGGGGCTGGAGATGTTCTTCTTCCCTGTTCCCAAATGTCACCTGTTCATAAAAGCACAGACGACGGGGAAACAGGTTGACGAAATACCCAGAGATCTTGGATTTTGGCTCTGATTTATTTTAGTAACTGCACCCAGTAAACGAAATCTGAGATATCTTAAAAACAATCAGTCCCCACCTCTCTCTCTCTCTCTCTCTCTCTCTCTCTCTCTCTCTCTCTCTCTCTCTCTCTCTCTCTCTCTCTCTCTTTTCCGATTGTATATTTTGTGATTCTCGATTCTCCTCTTGATTGTTTCATACGTAAAAAAAAGTGTCTTAGTGCTTTCTTTCTGTCAAATACTCAGATTGAATGGTGAAATTACGTTTACTATGTCTGTCACAGAAATCCTGTTCTCAGCTATATAATTAACGTACTTTTTGAAAAGAGAATTTCCTCTTTTTTGTGTGTGCGTGTCGCCCTGTAGCATACAAATATCTTACTAGTCATAGTCAATATTATTGTTAGCTTTAAGTAAACATTCCTTTTCTCAAAGAATTCGATTACTCCTTGGGAGCCACCATGATTTCTTTCAGCCTTTTATCCAGCCATTAAACAGGCAATCGTAATCAGGAAACGTAATTAGTTAATGAAGATAATAGTGCAATTATTGCCGGACAAGTATTCACGTGAGACATCGAGAGAGATGAAGCGCTTCTCTGAAAGCGATCTCCTTCAAATGCTGTGGCTGCAATAGTACGGATCCATACCATTCTAGTAGATCCAGTTCCACTGCAGGCCTTATTTTGACCTCGAGATATTTTCAGGAATGATTCCCTCAAGCAAAGATCAACTTGTGTTTTATCCTGCAAGGCTGATACGTGGTGAAGCTTCATCAGGAACTTTGAAATTAAATGGCATGCTCTTCTTCTTCCTCTTCTTCTTCTTCTTCTTCTTTTCTTCTTCTTCTTATTTCACTTCACGGTTTTGGACTGAATTTAGATAACTTCTGACTCATGAAAACATCGTTTATTTTGCTTTCATGTCTGAATGATCTGGTGCACCCATCAGTAAAGGTTCAGATGAAGCCTGCCTTATGCTCGTCTGAACTCAGGCACAAGACTAGAACCTCCTTTTTTTGTCTTCCAGTAATTTCTAGTATTTCTTTTCTCTTACAGATGAATTAATTTTTCTTTTTCTCTCCTAAATGAAAACAGTTGATGTTAGTGATACTTCTATATCCACAAACACATTACAACAGTATCTCTCTCTTTCTCTCTATCACACACACACACACAAACACAAATATATATATATATATATATATATATATATATATATATATATATATATATATATATATATATATATATATATATATATATATATATATATATATATATATATATATATATATATATATATATATATATATATATATATATATATATATATATATATATATATATATATATATATATATATATAATATATATGTGTGTGTGTGTACAAGTATACATATATATGTATAAAAGTGCGATTATATACTATTACAAAAATAGACGTGAAATTTTTTAGTCTAGTTCAGAATATATATTTTATATTAAGTATCACTAGTTTACAATATACAAAGGATTAATCATTCAAAAATTTGATTCATAATAATGTGCAAGCAAATCTTTACAAACGTCGTATTTGTTGAGGTTAATAAGGCTAATAGTTCAACTTATAATAGTCGTAGGCCTATGTCTACAAAGTTCACACATATGAAGGAGATAAAACAAAGATAGTAATGGCATTTGAGATGAAAATATTAAAACATAAGAACAGCGATGACCTCTGAAGTATTATAGTAACATCCAAGGTGGAAGAAGAGTAAGGTGAGTTCGTTGAGAGAACGAGTTTTGTGTTTTCCCGCACAGTGACGTCACTTGGAACCCAGCTGAGTAAGTGGCAAGAGGTTCATTGACTCACACTGTTTTGGAGGGAATTCGCCGATCTTTTAACATTTCAATCAGCTGACAAGAGACAACGAAGATGGTGGTATGTGCTGTTTGGCTGCGATAATCATGATCGCCATTGCCAAGAAAAAGGCATTTCATTTTACAAAACTTAAGTTAATATGTGCAAAAGGAAAGCTGATTTCAATGTGAAGAATGCAAGAATATGCTCCATTCATTTTGTCCCTGGTGATATTGGAGAAAGCCATAGACATATACTTTTAGATTATCATCCTAAAAATGCACACAAATTGAAAGATACTGCTGTGCCTACTCAACAAAGGATATAACTCCAGGTAAATATTGTTTATTTGCTATATCAATAGAAGAGTATTTTAGTTGGCTTAGCCTATTTTGGAATTGAAATTATGTAAGAGAGAGAGAGAGAGAGAGAGAGAGAGAGAGAGAGAGAGAGAGAGAGAGAGAGAGCCAATTCAATATTTCTCAAATGAAAATGGTTTGGTTTATTATCAGCTGACTTTGAATAAAAAAAATTTTGATTAATCTATTTATAAGGCATGTTTACTGTATAAAGCTTGCAATTCAGATCTTTGTATGCCTTCTTTTTGTATAATTATTTTATTTTATAAGCCTATATCTATGCAACACTTTTGCTTGATGATTGATATAATTTTCATGGAAAGTGATTTTGCTAAAGCCTATTATCAACTCTCTCATATTGTTTGTTAACTCTTTTGCTATTAGGCCCATTGCTATAAACTAAAATACCTAGGCTTACAGCATATAGGCGCATAGGTCTAGCCTAGATTTTTTTATGGGACAAGGAAAATTTATGACAAGATTCTCTCTCTCTCTCTCTCTCTCTCTCTCTCTCTCTCTCTCTCTCTCTCTCTCTCTCTCTCTCTCTCTCTCTGTATTTTTGTCAATTCGTGGGTTAATAGTACATTACTTAAGCTAGATTCCTCCTCCTGAAGAGCTTGCTTAAAAGGCCTCCCTGAACTTGGCTGCTAAAGAAAGCTTTTTTTTTTTTTTGTAGACAATTATAGGACTCATTTTAGGGAAGCCCTTCAGGCAGATCTATCTAGCTAAAGTGAATTAACTATAGTAAGTAGGCTTAATATTATGACCAAAACACTTCATGATTTTCAGTAGGCATATATAAAATTATATATCAATATAGGCCTAGGTCTTTATTAGGTTAAGTAAAACTCAAGACAGAATTCTCTCTCTCTCTTTCTCTCTCTCTCTCTTCCTCTTCCTCTTCTTATTCTTACTCAAATAATATATTATTTTATCCTGGTCGTATTTCATTTACAGTAGGCTATATGACAATATATTTTCTTCTTTAATGGGAAATATCATTTTATCATATTATTACTACTTAATAATGAACTAATTGAACTGTAAAACAATGCAATAGTGCCCTATGGCTAGAAATGCATTGCAGTAATATTTGACCATGAGTAGTTCTGGGTTCCGTTCGACGTCACTGACTCGTCTCGAGCTGCGCGTGATTCCACCTGTTCTTCTTCCACCTTGCACTCGCCTTCCAACGACTCCAGTCGACGGTTGACCCACTGAGCCATCAAGAGAGGTATAAGTTATTGCCGAATCTGCAGTACTTGTTATTTTCCCTCGAGAGCGGGAAATTATATACTTAGCTTCGGCATTAACTCACCTCCACCATGATAGCTCATTGGCATATTTGGAACACGCAGCTTTATTATGAAATTTTTATCACACTGTTCATATGTCAAATCTTTCTCTACGAATGTCGATTAATATCAGTTTCTTTCTTCATCGTGAATATCAGATGCAATTATCACCGAGGGGAATTTATAAGTGATAAATGGATCGACTCTACTGAGGATCGAGACCCGGCAGTACCGATCCATTTATCGTTTCTATATATTCCCCTCGGTGATAATTCACTTCGTCTCGGGGATATTCCCAAATTAGCGTGAATTGGATATTAAACGACATTTTTTTTTTTTTAGGATAAAATCACTGGGTGTGAAAAAATTAGACGGCTACCTATATATATATAAAATATATATATATATATATATATATATATATATATATATATATATATATATATATATATATATATATATACATACAGAGTTGTTACTTTCGATTGTTGTAATCATACATCCGGCAACGATATAGCCTTCTCCAGTTTTACTGCCAGAGGAAGACCTCTACCAGTGTTGTTGCCAATCATAGGGACGTGTCCTCTGTTCCTAAACGTAACAGGGACATTTAACCAATTTTTCTTGCCGAAGGGACGTAGGACGCCCAAAATTTCTGAAAACGTAGGGACTTTTAACATTTTTATGAAAATATATATTTTCGTCTAACTGCTACACCACTATAAAATCCATATGATAAACTACCATACCCACTTTTTTTAATCATCTCATTTTTGGATAATGCAAACGTTCAGAATGAACATTTTTGCACTTGCAAATTTGTAATCACCGTTACCGGGCGGTATGTAGTATGGTGTGACTGGTGTCACTGACAGTGTGGTAAGTTACGCTCATGTAGGAATGCATAAGGTTTTTGTGAAGACTGATTTTCTAGCATATGACTAATTGACTGACTGAATACTCTTCTTCTTTATCTTCAGCTTTTCCCATCTTTATATGGGGTCGCTGTTTGTTATTAGTCTTCTGACTGAATACTCTTATATCATGGATAATGCTGGACCGAGCACACCGAAGAAAGTAAGACAGAGGAGAGGATTAGAACTCTCAAAAATGAAAAATCTCCACCTAGAAAACAGCGATTTTAGACAAGAGTGGTTACAGGTATGATTATGAAAGAGAGAGTGTTATTTACAACTCAACAAATTATTAAAATGGCTAGGTAGACTATGATAGGTTAGATCGAGATAATTTCAATAGGCCTATTGAGTTTTAATATATGAATGGTCACATGGTGTGGCAATAGTCCATTCATTTATGATCATTACAAGAGACAATAAACTGACATAAATTAGGCCAGGTCTTTAGGTATAGGTTTATTGGTTAGACCTAACTCGCAAAGATCTATTTATTTCTTTACTAGGCAAGTTTCACTTTCAGGCATTAATTGTTTTCATTGGGGAGGGGTTAGTAACCGAGTTCAAAGTTAACTTTTATTGCAGTTCTATAACCTGTCTAGTTGGCTATCATGAACGAGGCTGTCCCAGGCATTGACTTGCTGATAAAAAAATAAATTGATGATCATATCACAATTGTTCTTTTTAATGCCACTGTAAAGGACATTGAACATTCAATCCCACAGAGGACATTTAGTTCTTCTGGGACACGTAACTCCGCTACAGTTGTAGGGACATGACTGCCTGTAGGGTTGGCAACACTGTACATCCCCGTGCGTGGGTGGGAGCTCTCAGTCTGCATTATTTTTCATGCAAGGTGTGTGTTTTCATGCGGTCGCCCTTGGATTTTAGGCCATTTAACCAGTGATGGTGTGGGTAATTCTGTTTTAACTGACTCACAAATATCGCAGATAGTTGCCCTTTATAAGCAGGCAATTTTGCCATACAAAGCAAATTGCAGTTTTATAAAAAGGACTCTCGAAAAAAGTCCAGGGCTTTCGGAGGGTGGAGAGAAGTTTTGAAAAACCGTTCCGCACCTCCACAGGAAGGAAGTTACGAAACTGACCGATAGCGATGTTAGATTTCTTTATTCAACTTGAGAAGAACCCTTCTCGTCCAAGCAGTTGAAGGACCAAAACCCAAAAGTTTGTTTGGGATGTTACCAGCACCATCCGAAAGTACATCAGGTACCGTTTGCAGCACCGCTGCTGTGTTAACAAGCGAAAGCCGCTTACACGTCGCCACGAAAGAAATCGCCTCTTATGCACGTCGTATTTTACGTCAGTTTTTTTGAACAGTTTAAAGCAATACTGTATAGTGACGAAGCTACCTTCCGTTGTTCAGCAGGTGTCACCGGGAAGGTGTACAGGCCCCGTAAAAGTGACCCTTATGCCACGAATATGGATTCGACGGTAAAGCATCCTGATTGTTTTTCATATGAGGGTGTTGGTGAGTTGGTAACACTTCTAAGAACGTTACTATGAACAAGGAGCGGTACTGTGAGCTGTTGGTGGAGCATTTAGTGCCGTATATGATTATTTATAAGGCTTCTACTTTATGCAGGACGGCTTCAATGTCACAGGGCACAAATAGTGAAGGATTTGATTAAATTCTTAAGAGTTTCCTTCATTGAGGATTGGCCTGGCAAAAACTTAAACCCAATTGAGAACCTTTAGGCATTATCAAGCGCAAACTACAGGACCGCAATACAAACCCTTCAAAGCTCGAACGGGAAGTTCGACATATTTGGGATAATTTTCCCAAATCCTTGTGTCAGAATCTTGCTAAAAGCGTCCCAAGACGTTACAGATCGTTAAGAAGAAGCGGGGAGGCCAAGCCGTTTAACAAATCATCACAGCATCGTAGTGGGTGAGTGTTCCATGCATGTTAGTTAATTAGGCAGTGCGCGACAGTCATTCTTCCCAGCACTTTATATTTTATATATGTATATATTCTATATATTATATATATATATATATATATATATGTGTGTGTGTGTGTGTGTGTGTGTGGGTGTGGGTGTGTGTGGGTGTGGTGTGTGCTTCAACAACTGTCGTTTTCCTTTCGTTATCCCTGGGATAACCTTGCCTTTGATCTTCACCTCCTTTTGTCCTTTCGTGCATTCTTCTCGTCTTCCGTGGCCGCATGCTTAATCCTTCGCTGTTCGGGATTATCCCCTTACTGTCCGTCGTTCTCTTCGTGTCCTTTTTTTAAACTCCGATATATCATTTCACAAGTGACTTTGTCCTCAAAATTATTCCCTATGTTGCCTTCCATCGTTTTTTTATTAATAGTTGATGAGAGTGTACTACACACATTTTATATATATATATATATATATATATATATATATATATATATATATATATGTGTGTGTGTGTGTGTGTGTGTGTGTGTGTGTGTGTGTATGTGTATTTATGTATGTATATACCCCGAGAGTAGCTGTTATAGCCATAGTGCATCGGTACTGATGAAGAAGACTGTTCATGTCTTGAATAGATTTACTGAACTTTCAAATTTTATCTGATTTTAATTTTGTAAAGAATCTTTTCTTTTAACTATTTTATAAAAGAGTAGTATATATATATATATATATATATTTATGTATATATATATATATATATATATATATATATATATTTATATTTATATATATATGGAATCTAAACTATTTATACCTTCATAAATCTTATAATAAATATATATATATATATATATATATATATATATATATATATATATATATATATATATATATATATATATATATATATATATATATATATATATATGTGTGTGTGTGTGTGTGTGTGTGTGTGTGTGTATACATAGTACACACTCTAGCTCTCGAAGCACCAAGTAACAACCCTTGACTGTCCTATGGTGACAACATTTCAGATCTTCACGGACGGAACTGCCTTCAGAACCTTTTAACTTTATTGGTATGCAATTTTTGTATTTAGTTAATTGTTCCTTTTATATTTGTTATTAGCTGACTCAACACAACACTGCCTGGGAAAAACTTTGAACGACAGTCTACGTTTTAGGGGATGGAAGACGAAGGGGAAGGGGGAGGTGGAGGGAAACTGGGAAGGGGAAGAGGAAGAGGGATAAGGGAGAAGGGGGCGGTTTGATATTCAACTGACAGTTCTATTTTTCCATGTGGACGTTCTTCCTTTGAACAGTCATAGGTGAACTGAGCAAATATAACTGTGGTGACTCCCTTTAACCAGTTATTACTTTGCGGTCTGTCCTTGACACCAGTTATTACTGTTGTGACTGTCCCTTTATCCAAGTATTACTATGGTGACTGTCCCGTTTATCTAAGTATTACTGTACTGAGGTCTCTTTTATCCAAGAATTATGGTGGGGTTCATGTTGGTTGTCCAAGAATTACTTTTTTGACTTGTCCTTTCATCCAATTATCACTATTCTGTCTGACCTTAACCAGGTATTACTGTTCTGTCATTTTATCCAGGGCATTACTGTGCCTGACTGTCCCTTTAATCCAGAAATTACTGTGAATGTCCCTTTTATCCAGTTATTACTGTGCCCTTCTGTCCCTTTTATCTGGTATTACTGTGGTGACTGTCCATTTATCAAGGCATTAATGTGGTGACTGTCACTCTTTCCAGGTATTACCAGGTGTTGCTGTGAAACCTGCTGGTTTGTCCCTTTTATCCAGTAACAAGGCCAAAAATATTTAATTTACTACAATCAAACAGTGACTGTCCCTTTCATCCTGATATTACTTTAGGCTGTCCCTTTTATAGGTATTACTGAGGAAATTCGCATTTGTTCGGATGTCTACTTATAGAGAATAGCGATATAGGTTTTCAATGTTGATTTTATCAAGGTAATTAACAATTATTATGTTAATAACTATCATAAATGATGATAAAAAGTCACGTAAATGCTGATTAAAAATTGATGTCATAGGGGATTTAGTGTTGCAGGTTAATCATACGCTGGCAACGCCTGGAAGAAAACCTGGGGCGGTCAGGTGAAAAATGACCATTAACCCTTAAAAACCTGAAGGAAAACCTGATGAAACTACTAAAAGCTGTACACACGCACTTATTTGTTTGTTGTGTGTGACAGCAACTGCGTGCCCTTCTTGATCCTCTTAATTTGATCCACACCCTTGTATAAATTATTGGCAGTCCTTATTGAATCGCTCAATGCCTCGATATATATGATATTCCCCAAAATCCTTCCTCCTGCACATTGCATTTCTGTTCTTCCGTCAACGTCTTTATCTAAAATCTCATATTGAGAGGCTTCACCAAAATGGGCTCCCTTATTGCTTAATAACAGAAACAACACGGAAAAACAATCAGACAAAAAGAGGAACTTCGCAAGAAGAGTTTCCTTTTAAAAACAAGGACTCCATGGCGTTAAGTCCTCAGTCTCCCAAACGTAATCTTAGAGACCTCCTCAGATCCCTCAAGAAGTAGAACGTGTCCATCAATTAAGACACAAGAATCAAAGGGAATCGCACAGCTAAGACGCCTTCTCAAAGACTTTCAAGGTTTAAGTAACATTCAAACCTAAAACCTAAAGAAAAGTCACATATCTGTCTTTTGGGGAGTGAAAACTCCGACAGACGAGCACAGTGGTTGAAGGTAGATGAGAATGTGCCACTTGCTTCTACGGTCGTTCAAGGGTAGAGTGGACAGTCACCAAAGACTAAATAACTTTAAAGCTTGATCTGCCCTTCGTATAATATTAAAGTTCATGAAAAAGTATTATTCTCCAGAGATCTGGGTTTTATTTCTACAAAGGCTTTCCCCCGCAAAAATGCAGGTTTCACCGGGTGACTGGGAATAACTTATAATGAACAGGTCTTGAAGACATATGGCAGCAATTCAGTATTTCGGTCCGTTCAGCAG
>NC_089766.1:21897745-21900245 GCF_040412425.1 Macrobrachium rosenbergii | reverse complement strand
TTGAAAATAAATTCCTTTTTTCAGGTAACTGACATCTTTTTTCCAAGGAACACTTAGGTGTCTATTGTTAAATGGATCCCCAAAACCTAGCTTCTTTTTCATCAACCTCAATGGACCAGACTGCGCAACAATCTGCCTGTTTATTTTTCGTTGCAAAAACAGCGCTTTTGGACAAAAAAAGTAAAATTAACCATGACTGTTTGATTCAACCTTACGCTAACAATAGCTCTGTGCCCACACAGGTTCTTGCTCAGAGAAGCAGGATGTCCACACTATGCCTCGTGATATTTAATATTAAATATCTTTAATAATACAAAGAAATTTTCGCCATGAGACATGATGAATAAGGCATTTTTCCTAATTTCTCCTTAACTGTACCTTTGAAGAATAAAGAACTATTATGAATCAGAAGTCCTAGTCTTTGTTTCTGGGAACATTTTATGTTTCAAAAGTGACAACTTGATTCGACTTTCGCTTTCTTCCTATTAGCCGTTAGCATTCAAGATATTAGCGATCGTCACTGTATGTGCTCTGAGCGGATGCCCTGTTAGGGCGTTACCTTTCGTATCCGATCTTTCCTTAATCACTCAAAATTTATAACCCTTATCAATGATATCTGAGTTATTCTAAAATTAAAGGTTTTAAATGTGGAAAAGTTTAACCAGCAAAAAACTTTTTCACCTCTCGAATAAGAATCCTCTTCGAAATTTTATTTTCACTTTAGGCGAAAGGTCAGCAAAAAACAATTGGCTATTTCGAAAAATGTCAAGGTAAAATGAAAAGCGCCTTGAACAGACAGGCGTCCTTAAGTTCCAGGATAATTTCCAGCAATACGTCATTACAAGGCTTTTCGAATAATTAATTATCTTTCACTTTTCTTTACAACACAACCTACTTATCTAGACACTGTTAGGATCTCTCTCTCTCTCTCTCTCTCTCTCTCTCTCTCTCTCTCTCTCTCTCTCTCTCTCTCTCTCTCTTCAGCTCTCTCTCTCTCTCTCTCTCTCTCTCTCTCTTCTTCTTCTTCCTTGAGCACATACTCCAGACTAATTGCTTGTGTTTACACCTTTGTGCTTTTAGACCTTGAGAGTACGACTGAAGCAGCAGAAAGAGGCTGAGATGAGCAGGTGGATAGTTCTGGAGTTTTCATTATTGAAGTATAAGGCCTTTCAGCTCTCCTCCTTCATTGGTCTACTTTTCTTACGTATCAAAATGATTATATTGTGTCCACATAAAAAAAAAAAAAAAAAATTGTTTTTCATATATTTGACAAAGTAATGAATTTTATATCTGAAGGACTACAAAAAAAAGTGAGACAATAAACAAAAGATTCGAAAGCTAACCAAAGGCACGGAAAATATTTAGACATCAAGGTCCTTTGTTTAGTCCCCATTTTTCCTGTAAAACAAAGCCACATCAATGTCTGTACAGTAGTCACAGAGTTTTTACTATTTCCAAAGTCAGTTCAAAAACTAAACGCAAAAATGTTACTAGGCACAATTTCATCCAACCTTTAATCATTCAAGCGCATCTGTTTCAATACAATTGATTGACGAAAAGAAGTGTGGCAAAAAGTCTTTTTGAAATGCATAAAAATTCCTTTTCGACACTTTTTGTTGATTTGATCAAAGTGCAGTATATAGGCCTTTCACTTTCCCTCATAGTAGTTATCCTTTCCGTTATGTCAAAAGTAAACGGGAACAGTCAAAGGAACAGATTTCAGATGTCGCCTCATTAATAGTGCCCGATTGTCTTTCATTCCCACGAGAGGGGTCAAATGTACAACATTTTTCTCTTAGAACAAAGCTCGACATCTAAACGTCAAAACGTATTGAATATGCTGCTTCCAAGAATATTTTTCGTAATATTAGAAATAAACATTCGAAGGCAGAATTAGAAAGATTATCCAAAAAAAGAAAGTACTGTACTTTGTATCATAATATCTAGCATCGAAATTTTTAATTCTCAGGAAAGTTATTGAGATTTTCCTTCTTACTGAGCCATAAACTTTGAACAGCAAAGAAGGACCACGGGCAAACCTCACAGAATGCCGAGAGTCCTATCCCCAGAACCAGGCCACCCCTGGAATCCATGGCCCAGCTCTGCAAATAGTTCCGCCATTGCGCTATCAATGTGGTATCTCTCAGGCCCAAACATTACCAAATTGATAATCTTACCACAGTTCTCACTATTAGTTTCGGATATAACCCCCAGTCCCAGCTATATCTTTTCCTAAGTATCAGGTCATATAAATTTTACCCAAAGTGGAAAGTTTCACGAGGCTTAATCCAAATTTATATGTAGTTATACAAAGGACTCTTGGACTTGAATCCGGGAACACATTCCAGGGGTTTTAGAGCCCCCTCACCACGTTAAGGAGTTCCTAAGTCGAGAGAGAGAGAGAGAGAGAGAGAGAGAGAGAGAGAGAGAGAGAGAGAGAGAGAGATGACGTTTTTATAAGAAAAACCTACTAATGCTCTTTTCTCCATGACGTCAAAAT
>NC_089766.1:21872745-21892745 GCF_040412425.1 Macrobrachium rosenbergii | reverse complement strand
TGGAAGTTGAAGCCTTCTCGTTTTTAGCATAAGTAGATTTTTCTCTCTTTAAGTTTCCAGCCCGTAAGAAGTTCTGAGACAATAATTAGAGGTTTTTTGCATATAAAACAGAAGTCAAAGGTTATCGTTATAGGATACATATATATCATATACATGAAGAGGTATACCTAAGGAGATGCCTGAGATCCATCCCAGTAACTTCATCTCCTCTCTCCTGTCCAAAAATGTTTTCTCTCTCCCCTTCAAAGGCCCAGCAGTCCTCCAGTAGAGACTGGATCCACCAGTAGGTGAACCTTTCCTCATGGAGTCTTTTCTGCTGGAGTGACTGACCTCTGCACCAACCGCTCGCCATTCAGTGCAAGAGGTTTGAGTCTCCCGCGCATCTGCTTCTGTGCTCCTTTTTCTTCTTCTTGGTCTCTGGTGTCTCATTTACCCAGCGAGTCTATTCAGGGCTCTAATCTCATCTGAAATATTACTGACAAACTTCACTTCGATTATGCTCATATTCACTCTGACATCTTCTTCGAACATTTTTGATCCATGTGTTACAAGGAACAGATTCAACACTTTTTTGAAAGTGTACGTAGCGTGATCTAGCGATCTTACTTCAGGAAAAAGACGTGAAAAGATTCGACCCATGATAACACTCACATTTTTTCTCCCCTCTCTCTCTCTCTCTCTCTCTCTCTCTCTCTCTCTCTCTCTCTCTCTCTCTCTCTCTCTCTCTCTCATCATTTACCAAAGCTCATCCACCCGACCTCACTCATTCTCTCAAAGCAATTAAATGGACTATTTAAAGAAACACAATCGTTTCTACAAAAATAGGTTTATTATTCAAATAACCCAACAAGAAATGAATAAAACAAAGCAAAGATTAAAATGCATAATAAATGAATTATCGAGTCAGATAACTAAACTCTAAACTGCAAAGCACTTCTGATTAAAGAAGTCTTATTATGGCTAATAGCCTGGAAATCCCCAAAATCACACATCCTCACAAATCGATAACTAAAAGTCATGTCCAAAAAAAAACAGTCTACCACGTAAAGAGATTGACATTGCAAATGACTTGCATGTCCTTTTTCTCAAACTCCCAAGTCCACAGACATCTGTCGAAAAAGAATTAAACATGATAGAAAACTCCCAAAATATATGAAATGCAAAACACAATAATGGAAAGTGTAAAATGCATAGCCAAGATATGGCAAACGTAACATAACAAAATAATAATATAAAAGAGGTATGAATATTCATATTAAATTTCCCACACCAGTTCAAAAGTTCATAATGATTAGAAAGTCATGGCAAAAACACAAGTTCAATTTCCTCCCATAATAACAGAGATTTGAAACTCTACCTTATCTGCCGATTTTCAAAGCCTGGACCCACTCCAAAGCTATGGCTGGACAACTCAGTTCTATCACGTTAATGAACGATCAAACTCACTTTTAGGCAGATTTTGGCATAATCTAGATCAAAGTAACGCACGTACTCACGAATATACATAAATCTCGGAGATCATCTGATCGCCAATATTGCTGAGCTTCTCGCGAGAGCTGAGGAATCAAACTATTTGCTGAATACAAAGATTTTGCAACTGACGGCTCTGTCAGTTCCATCTCGCTCAAAAATTCTTTCATCACACCTTAAAGCATTGAAGCTATGAAATGCATATATGTGTCCTTTAAATTGAGCAGCTATATTGAAATAGAGCCACCCCATAAGAGTGTCTCGCTCTCTTAACGGCAAACTAAAACAAAACATATGTATAAAACATAACAAAATAGAGCTATGCTCAATTAGCAATGTCTACTGCACTGCAGCTTTAAGGACTGCTCTCATGACGCACTTCCAAAGTCACTGGGGTTGTGTTCTTAGAGCCTTTACATGTAATCTTACAAACACGAATAAGCTTTACTACCCCACAACAAGAATTATCAGTAAAATAGCTATTAAGACAATTAAAATTGTCGGCATAATATATTCCTGATACTGGAACATCACGGAATCGTCGATGTCTTTCAACGGTGGAACTGTCATTGGCACCTTCGTTGTAGGTACCGCCACTGCAAATGCCCGTTATGCGTATGACGATAATTATCTTCTCGAACTGTTGAATACAGCACAGCTAAGTACGAAAAGTCCGTAGACATTCACACGGCATGCAGCATCAAACAGCTTGAACCCTTGAAGAACGAATGACGTCGACTTGTTGTTCTGGCACATCATTGTAACTGCACTCTTTGCAAAAACACGGCAGGAAGAGTACTGGTGGACACAATGTGGTAATCTCGCAGGAACTGTCTAAAGTCACCTTCTGTCGGAGTCTGTCCATTAACTAATGATATTCACAACCACCCACAGACACAACTCGCAACTGGAAAAATACTACTGTCACACACACACTTCTCTCTAACTAAAGTACAACTTGTCTTATAACCAACTCCCGAACCTTGATATTGACCTCCCAAAATGAACATGGTCTCTAATCCATCCCATGTCACTACTGAGTCTCCCAAAATGACTCGAAAAAGGTCTAACAACAAAAAGGTTTCATGTTACTGAACCAAACAAGACTACTAATGCAAAAGTCAAACACTCTTAATGTGAACTAATTCCAAGTTTGTATCTCATAATAATCACAGTCAACTCACTACTAAGCACAATAACTCTACGGAACTCACTCATAAAAAAAAAATTCTATCCAACAGAAAAAAAATACTTGCGTAAATCCTCTCCAAACACTAAAAGGTATCATATCTCTAAAAGACATGAAAATTCTTTCGGTTAGCAAATATTTCTCAACAAAATAGCAATTGACGTAATGGCAATCGCTCCCATGATCTTAACAACTACAATTACTCACAATACAGCTCCCTTCATTTAAAAAAAAAAAGAAACTGAAAAAAATATCCAAATACTCAAATACGATCTCCCAACCCGAAAAAAAAGATCAGACTTGTTCGGTCCGATATACTAAGTACCTCCCCAAAAAAAAAATCCTAAACAACAAAGATATTGCGTCAGATGACAAAACTCATCATAACACCATAACACCATAACACACTAACACATGGGTCAAATCTCGTATGAAATTAGCCCATGTCTCAACTCCTAAAATCATTCGAAAACAAATGATTAAGAACTTCAACATCTAGAATGAACAAGAGACAAAAAAAAATAAATAAATATCATATATATACAAATATCAACCCATCTATCCTCTAACTATATACAAACGTTCCATATATACAAACGTTCCATTACATCCCAACTTTCTTTAACTTTGAAATATGAGTTAATTTCATCACTCCGGTATTTACATCTTTAACTACAAATCTATTCCCTCTTTTGATCTCTACAATTTCAAAAGGTCCGTGGAACTTCGGACTTAATTTATAATTCAGATCATTCCGAACATTCACTTTAACAAACACTCTATCACCCATCGAAAAAACTACTCCCCTCGATTTCGCGTTACTTTTCTCTACCATTGCACGCAAACTAAGTTCAAGTTCTTTACTGATACGTGCAAATCTTTCTCTCGCTGTATTTATCAACGAAGTGACCGTAACATCACCCTGAACTCGCTCTGGTAACAAATCAAAAGGTCCTTTCAACTTGTACCCATACAAAGCTTCTGCTGGAGATATCTTAATTGTGTCATTCATCATAGTATTGATACTATATCGCACTTCATCCAAAGATCTGTCCCAATGTGTATCGGAACCACCCACCGTCATGCGCAAAGCTTCGATTACTTTCCGATTCGCCCTCTCACATAACCCATTTGCTTCAGGTCTATACGGGATTATAGATACTTTCTTTATTCCCAACAAATTGGCAAGACCGTCTAAAGTCTTATTAATAAACTCCCTACCATTGTCTGTGATCAGACATTCAGAACACCATATCGACAAATTATCCCCTTAAAAACGCTATAGCAACTTCCTCAGCTGATTTGTACTTCAGTGGGAAAATCTCCCTTCAAGGCATCAGTCGTGACGGGCGTCTGAAGGAGTCTCCTCCGGGGAAGGCAGAGGGAAGGGTAGGTTTCATCCCGGCACGATTTCCGGGCTCATTTCCTCCACAGTTAACACTCTTCCGGGCCATTACTCAGAAAGCTGAGGGCACGAGAGACAATAGTGCTGTTTTCTGAAGAAGGAAATCAGGTTAACGTTGTGTGACAGGTGTGTGGAGAAGCAAGTATATATATATATATATATATATATATATATATATATATATATATATATATATATATATATATATATATATATATATATATATATATATATATATATATATATATATATATATATATATCTTGTGTGTGTGTGTCTTTTAGAGTTGGGGGTTCCACAGACGAAAAAAGTCTATTTTTGTAAAATCATTGATATAAACCGGATTTGTTTTCTCCCCTAATTACAATGAACGAGATAATTTTTACGTTAAATGTCTTTCAGTCTTTTATTTTTACGGTTCAAGCGAAGGACATATACAACCCGTATATAAAATTTTCAAACCAATAAATTTTACCGTTGAGCTATATATATATATATATATATATATATATATATATATATATATATATATATATATGTGTGTGTGTGTGTGTGTGTGTGTGTGTGTGTATTATTGTGTGTATGTATGGAAGCATATGAGAAGTAAAAGATCGTCATCGACAGTTTTATGATCAATAGTCGATAGTAATGTAAGAATCGTCATTCGCATCGTCGAAGGAACTGACGATAAAAGGGGTGAAATTGAAGTTAAAAATTAATACGGTTTTACGAGGGAGGGAGAGAGAGGGCGCTCACTATATTTTCTGTTTTTAATATTTGAACGAAGTGATCTGTACTCTCTCTTTAGTAACTCATTATGAATAAATTTTTCCTTCAAAGTTAACACCTACAACCTTCATTTTGTGGATCTCTTTCATTGCTGCAAATTCTTTTCCATGAAATACCGCACAAGAGAGACACCTAATTTATGACTATTTCTAATAATGGAAAAGAATAATTAGCGCACGATAAATGGTCAAAGTCGCAAGTATTTTCCAGAAAGTAATTGTTATGTCAAGAGTCATTAATATGAGTCAGCGTTAACGACTGAAAGACCTTCGTCAGTGAATTGTCCAGCTCATCAGTCTGTTCACTTTTTGTTCACTGAATTGGAACAAGAGGGATTCTAAATTAGGAACTGAAGTGAAGCGTGAAATGATAGATATTTGCGTTTCAAAATTATTGGTGACTGACTTGATGACGATAATATAAAAATATTTAATGATACTGAAGAAAGATTTGGGTACACTATTTTCCATAAATTTCGCAGAAAAAAAGTAAAATCATATGGACAAGCCAACTCTTGATGAAGTTCTAAGCCAGTGAACGAGTTGTATAGTCATGATGTGATGAAAGGAGCCACGTGTTTCCTTAATAACCATTAACTCCTGTTTAGTGACAAATTTATGTTTATGAAAATGAGGAAAAGTAATGCAAGCCATTGGAACGCGTTTCGAATCATTATGAAATATTCTCCGTCCTTTCAACTTTCTCCTTGATGACTTTGTGCCCCACCAGCATCATTTTAACGAATAATATCAATCGTCTTGCAGATTAATAACGTTCCTAAAATAACTTCTCTCCCCCTCTCTCTCTTTCTCTCTCTCACACAAACACACACACACACACACTCTCTCTCTCTCTCTCTCTCTCTCTCTCTCTCTCTCTCTCTCTCTCCTTTCAAATGAAGTCAAGAAAACCAAAAACAGCAGAAGGAAATCGCCTTCAGAGATTTAAAATCAGATACCGTTTCTTCTTCCCTCATTCAGACGCTCAAGGAGATCCACTGGAAGAGAGAGAGAGAGAGAAGAGAGAGAGAGAGAGAGAGAGAGAGAGAGAGAGAGTTTTTTCAGTTTACTTTAGGGAACTTTCAATGCTACCATCATATGCCATTAATATTTGCCGTGAATAATCACCCCCATTAATTGGTAAAAGAACCGTGTAATTTAATAACATAATGATTACCTCTTTGCTGATTTATTGAATACCAGTTACTGATCAATGTAGCGTCGTCTGCTAATTTGCATTTGGATTCGTATAAGACGAATTTTCCCGAGTTTTACCGAGGGGGAAGCTTCCGTCAAAAGATTGACCATAAATGGGAATACATTTTTATCTAATTATTCATTTAGATATTGGTTTGGTCATATGTGCTAGAGTTACGCCAGCAAGGGTCTTTGTCGAGGCTTTTGATAACTGACTAAAGGCCGTTTCACACCGGATGCGATGCTAAGCGCGCCACGCCATGGCAGCCATGCAGCGGCACGTGGCTTTTAATTGCAGGCATCAAGGTTGCCAGATGTATGACAATTGTCGTACATGTACGACAGTTGTTAACCTCATACGACCTACGACCCAATGCTGTACGACCTACGATGTTCTAATTTATTTGGCAAATTTGTACGACTTTTTAGTCCATATGTAGGACATTTTAAATAAGTTGTTGATTTTCTAATATGTTGTATATTTTCTGTTCTTCTATTCCGTTAAACACAGTTTTTTTAAAAGTCGAGTTTACTAAACTACTTGGTTTTGATTAGCTACTTATGGACGATCATCACCAGTGCTGCAGACCCAGAAGACTCCTCTTTTCAAACGCGTTACGCTTGTGTAGTTTTGTGTGACGGCTGCGGCATTGCAGGGCGATAAGGATCAATCTTCCTTCCCCTTGTCAGTTGTAACTCAAATCCACGATGAGTAAGCAGATATGTTTATAAAACAAAAAACAGGCAGCAGCCAACCGAGTTCTTCATCTGTCACCCACGAAGCTGCATGTGATTATTGTGATATTGAAAACATTTGTGAGGACGAGAGCAATGTTGAACCTGCAACTAAAAAGAACAAGACTGATAAAAATTAAGTTGAAACAGAAAGTATTAAAAAGAATATTTCAGAAAAAAAAACGTGGCGGTGATGGCCAGAAATATAGAAAGGAATGGGAAACCAAATTCCCTTGGCTGACTCAAGGTAAAGATGTTTATCATGGTTTTTGTAAGATTTGTGACAAGCCATTCAGGGTCCAATTTGGTATATTGCAGAAACATGGTGCATCTGATACTCATAAAAAAATGTTAAACAGTACACTGGTAAACAAACCAATGAATGAAATTGTTCAGGGTAGGTCGAATCTTGATTCTAGTATGAGTGAAGATATAAAAGCCAAAACATTTTTGATTCGTCTTGTTGCATGTATGTCAGAACATAACTGTAGTTTCTTGGGTGAAGAACATCTTGTCGAGATTATTGATGACACCTTTTTTGAAGGACGTGATGTGTTAAAAATGAAAAGAACAAAGGCATCAAAAATAGATCAAATGTTCTCGCCAAACAAGCACAGTTTGCCATTGTTCAAACTTTCCTGTGCTTAGAACAGCACAAGATTCTCAAACTTTCAGGAACAAGGTGGCTCTCACTTGAAACAGTAGTCAGGAGAATTCTTGAACAGCGGCCTGCACCGGAAACGTGTTTTGGAAAGCTTTCACTTAGTTTTGACATAAGAGATATGAAAAAAAACTAGGTTTAGAAAGGTACTCCAATGGTTGAATGACATTTATGTTAAAATATACTTTGGATTTCTCAGCTATGTGCTGCTAATGTTTACAAAACTGAATGTGATAAAGTTATTATAACTTGCCTGCATGAAAAGTTAGGAATAACTTTGAAAGAAATTCTGGACATGTTTAGAGACATAAATCCCTCAGATGGGTCCATATTCAGACTCCTCAATACAATATATCTTGATCATGGCGTTTCTATTTCATGTGAAACTTTGACTTTGAAATATTTTTCTTCAAAGCCATTCCAACCTTCAAAAATGTACAAGAATCAGTACGAGCAATTTTGGGTTGAAAATAGGGATATAAGAAATGTATTCTTAGACTAGAAATTTTCTTATTTCAGCAGCGGGCAGTTGGAATAAAGAAAAGATACAATTTCGATGACCTCGTGGTCACGTCGGCAACGTGACCTCCTTGTCATTATGGTGACGTGGGTTCGTTTCCCGCGACCGGCCATCACAGTCTCTTCAGTTTCTTGCGCTTGGATCTTCTGGCTTTTTAGTTACAAGCATATCCAAGAAGTGCAAAGAATTTGAGAAGTGAAGAGGGCTTTGTGGTTATTAGAATTATATATATATATATATATATATATATATATATATATACTATATATATATATATATATATATATATATATATATATATATATACATATGTTACAATCTGTAAAGTGCCCATTTCATGAAGTGGGCTAACCAACTGCCCATTTCATGAAGTGAGCAAACCACTTGCCCAGTTCATGAAATGGGTCAAATATTAACCACTCATCGAAAATGAACAAATAATCTTACCCACATTCATGAAATGGGCAGCCATGATGCATGAAAATATATCTTTACAATTTAAAAAAAGAACCTTTTATATATATGAATCTCGCGCTTAACAACCAGAATCAAATCTTTCTGCACTTCAATGTCATAATATTCAGAGAAATTCAAATAAACGATCGTTATAAATAACGACCATTAAAGTATTTATTGCAGGAAGGCGGAAAAAACCCAACAATACGAAAGGACTTTACTTAATGAAACAAGCTACTTTAAACACAACTTAGTAAAAGAAATATTACAAACTGAACAGCAATAAATACGGACATATACACAAACTGGTTATATATTTTTTTCTTAGTATTGGGGTCAAAATAAGGAAAAAATAGTACAAGTTGCTGTAAGTTGAAAAAAAACTTTTAATAAAATAAAATACATTCTTTTACTAGCTTAGCTGTTTTAATCATTAAAAAATAGACAAATTTCACGTCTATGTAAAGCAATGGTCATACATATCAAACAAATTTATTAATTATTTGTCCAATATTGTCACTTGATTTGTAGCTGGCAAAGCACTATTTGCATTGAAGGCTGGCTTTCAAACAAGAACACCGCTTTGACAAGCAATTGCTCCTGCAAAGACATCTCTAGTATCCTTGGCCACCACACACACTTCACGCTCCCGAACTAGTTCGCGAATACTTAACTGTTGTTTGAGGATATTTTCAGGCAAAAGTCCTTTGTACTGAACAAATTCAGATGATTTCTGGCAGTTTACCGCATTAGGTAATTCCACTTTTTGTGTGCCAATCACATAACCACTGTCTTCGCTGCTAATACAACACTATTATGTTAGGAAGTCTCCTTTACTACAGTCAAGTGAGACACCGGGTAAGATACGTATCTCAACATCAACTGCTCGCATTGAAGTCTAGTGCTGCGTGCTAACATTCGTTGAGCTTGCTTTTGAAGACCATACTCAGCTTCCTTTCTTTTCGTTTCTGGATTGCAGTCACTTCGGTTGAGATATTTTCTTGTTCCATAGCAGGTTGCTGCTGAGGGTCTGGGGCTGGATGGTTCACGTTCACATTCAGAGGTCTACTAATGAATCATCCGAGCTAGATCTGTTAAGTGGAACTATAAGCCTTTCAAGTTCTTCTTCTTCAATACCAGATGATATTTTGCTGATGAATGCATCTGGTAAACTTGACTTGAGACCACATCTTGGCTTGTTTCCAGTGAGCGCTTGATAGGGAGTCATCTTGATTGCCTCATGATATGAACTGTTCATGGCCCACTGAGGCTCAAAACGGACACATAACTCCATTTAGCACAATTATTGGCTCTTATCACTTCCATGAGCTTGGGTTTCATATCCTGTTACCTCTTTCAATAGATCCTGACTCTGGGGATGCCGAGGACGCCCATTTACTAAGATGAGTTCAGGCCATAGTGAGACAAGTTCTTGGATCCTTAAGCTGTAAATTCACGTCCATTGTCAGACTGAAGGATGTGTGGTGCACCTATATCCAAGAAGATGAAAAGAAGTTCATTGGCAACCTCAGCTGCTGTCTTTGATTTCAGGGGACGAATCACATGAAACTTCGTTAGATACTCCATATAGTGCAGAATAAAGCGACCAACTCCGTAGCCATAGTCTGCATGTCGACCAGATCTGCTTGTCCTCTTTCATTGAGATCTCTTACCGGACCCAGTGGTGACTGCTCCTGCTGCCGTTTCTTTTCTGCGACGCTTTCAGGAAGGAAGGAAAAACTTTGCACTGTACTCACAATGCACGATATATAGTGACACAATTGATCTTGGAATATTTCCATATTGTTCACACACCTCCTTGTAAGTCTTCTTTTCGCCACCATGGCCGGTGTTAATGTGGGCTTGTTGGATAATTCCTGTGACTGATTCTTTAGTTGCCATATATTTTCCATTCTTCTTTTTAACTGTTTCTATTTCACCAAAGGCAATCTGAAAAGTTTTCAAGATGTGGTAGTATTCCGCACAAGCGTCTGTCAGTCTCCTCTCTTCAAAACAGCAATTACAGTCTTCTCATATTCAGTAGACCTGAGTGCTTCAACTTGCTATTTGTTCTTCCATGACTAAAGCTTGAAGAGTTGTAAGATACTTGAAAATGCCATCATATATTATATTTAAATGTGTTTTGTATTACAACATAATAAAAGATTTTAAAACAACTTTCTGGTTTAACAACTAGTTTGGAACAAATTTTAAGATTCATGCATGAAACTGCCCATTTCATGAAGTGGGCTAACCACTTGCCCATTTCATGAACTGGGCAAGTGGTTTGCTCACTTCATGAAATGGGCAAGTGGTTAGCCCACTTCATGAAATAAGACAATTCTAGATTAGGTGTAACATATATATATATATATATATATATATATATATATATATATATATATATATATATATATATATATATATATATATATATATATATATATGACTATTTATCACATCACCGTGATTCATATACAATCAGAAAGCTACAAACGTCCTTTAATATCAAATTCACTCTACCTCGGAAGTAATATATTTTCATATATGTTACCGAAGGGGAATTTTTAGTTGATAATAGTGCATCCGTAAGGATCGAACCAGCGACGGACGAGGAATCAGGCTACAGACACACTAACCGACTAGAATTCCCCTTCGGTAACATATATGAAAAATATTACCTCAGTAGAAAAGTGAGCAAATAAGCTAGCCTTTCTGAGAGTATATATATATATATGAATATGTATATATATATATATATATATATATATATATATATATATATATCAGATTTTAGCCTCTCCTTGTTTTGAGCAACAGCGCGAGCAAGAGAAGGGACGACAAGCTCGGTTAAATCTTTGCTCTTTCTGAAAACAAAAAAACATGAGGTAAGCGTCCCAAAGGGAAGCTTACAAAACGACAGTTTTTGTGTCATTATAATTTTGAAGTTTCAACTTATTGAGAAGTTTTAAGAGAGAGAGAGAGAGAGAGAGAGAGAGAGAGAGAGAGAGACATTTTAATATTCAGATGAGGAAAGGTAGAAATTATTACGAAAATAAAAGACAGTTCGAGCACGCTCATGGGCTGTAAGGTAAAAGTGAAGATCCACATTTTCAGCGCAATCTGTGGGAAGGGAATGGGGAATTGAACAAAAATCAGAAATGTGTGCAACGCATTTGACAACATGAAAGTGCTGATCCTGAGGAGACTCAATACTTGAATGTTTTACGGATACATATACATTCCCTTTACAAATTCTAAATAATGTGGAATTTGTATCGATATCAGTTCGTGCATTAATGAGCAGAAGCAGCTTAGGCAATCATGGGATCTTTTATTAGATGATCTTATCGTTACCTTGACCATATCCCAGCTTTACACACACAAACACACACACATATCTATCTATATAATACTAAAACTGAAACGTTTGTTTGTTTGCACACCGGAGGCTAAACGGGGCTGGTGCTGCCCGTAGACTTTTGCTGACTATCATTAGTAGGGTTCATTTCCTTTGCTGTTGCCAATTATGTTAAAATTATTTGTAACTCATATCAATTATGGAACTGTTTGCGTCTTTCTGTGCTGCTTGTTGCCAGAGAGTTTCGAATCACTCAGTTGATCATTTCCTTGTGATTTCTCGTACTTCATCAATATAGTTTAGAAGAAGTATACGAACACGTTTATTTTAATATTATTACTACTGCTATATTTTATCATTATTAATGAGTATACTTTATATATATATATATATATATATATATATATATATATATATATATATATATATATATATATATATATATATATACTATATATATATATATATATATATATATATATATATATATATATATATATATATTATATATACCTGCTATATATATATATATATGTGTGTGTGTGTGTGTGTGTGTGTGTGTGTGTGTGTGTGCACATTTCATTTGAATTGTACGACTTTTTGATTGTTGATCAACTTTTTATAGTGCTGCTTTGTTTCATTAACACAGAGACACAACACCACAGTTGTTCAAATCACTCGTCGTGGCCTTTTCAAGTGTATCTGGACATTTGCGTCCTATTGTTTTGTTTCAGTGTGCGGACGGATGTGTAGCGTCAAAGCAATAATAATACTATGAATCACATTACAATATTAATAAAGTACAACATAAACAATTTTAACCTATTTACAACTATAAAAATTAGCACAATAAAATTCACAATAAAAACACCAATTTACTTTGTGAAAAATAATGAAAACAAAAACCACGTGTTCTGGATGTAGTGGCGACAGCAAAAAAAAAAAAGAAAAAAATGCAGATATACGGATTACGGGGATAGGAGGGGTGGTAATGCGTTGGGGGGAGGGGGGAGGGGAGAGAAAGCTCGTGACTTAATAAGTGGTTGTTGCCGTTGTTCCTGAGCATTGTATGCTGTAGGGCGTCTGCTAGATGGGAGTGATCTTCCCTCTTCTAGTTTCTGTTCAGTGTTGGTTTGTGCAATAAAATGCAAACAGATTCTGCTATGATTAATCTATGGCGACTATTATATGTTCTGTGCAGATAGTATCCGTATTCTCCACTCGCTCTTGTGTCGTAGGTTTGCGGTTGTGATGGTCTATGTGGTGTTGGTGGAGGGATCCATTGTTTCAATGGGCCAGTAGGCGTCTTTTTAGTGTGGTGGAAGCGTGATCAACGTACGTTTTTTCGGAGGACTGATATTGTACATCCTCTCTGGGCAGGTAAAACGGTAAACGACGTTGGTACTGTCTTCCTTGTTCGGGTTCGGACTGGTATTGTTTCTCATTATGAGAGAAGTTGTCAAATATATTAGGTTTGCAGTAGAGGCGTATATTAATCTGTTCGAAGGGGGCTTCAGGTGTTATTCCTCTCTTGATAATGTTGGTGATCACCTTTTTCTCTCCCTCAAATCTATCACGGAATTCCGCTCGATGTTAAATGATGAGATTTTTATCGTCGTTACCTGGTTTTCTGATTTCGTTGGGGTAGATCTGTTCGATTCTTCTTCTTGTTGCTATTTCGATCAGGGCGTCATTTCATTTTCTTGGAGGAGCCCAGGACAAGGTTTATTTGAGGTACTCCCTCTTCTCAAAGGGGAGGTGGCTAGCGAAGCAAGCCTAACCAGCTGGGGTCAGGGGCGCTACCTGCACCTGCCACCGTTGCAAGGCCCAACGAAAATTTTTAGAAATATCAACAAAATAGGAGTAATTTGAAGCCACTTAAGGAAATTTTAAGATTTTTTATTCCTTAAAAAATTCTGTACCTACATCAAATTTTGAGATAACAGATGAAGATGAAAAGGTAGTGGAAATTTCTAAACAAATCAAGTTATAAACCACAGTACTGGTCCTAGAATATCTGCAATTTAACATGTTACATTATATATACGTAGCTCACAAGGGTCATTCAGGAAAAAAAGAAAAGTTGATGTGAACAGGAAGATCTTAAGCTTGGGGAAATTGTATAGAGATAAAATGGTGCATAATTTTAACAAGGTTCCTCTAAGGAATTTTAAATAAAACATATACTTCATGCATTCAGATATTATCTACAAGCCAGTGAATATCGTCTTGATCTTTATTTTGCAAAATTATTAACCAGTATGTCATAGTTAAGATTTTTACCAAGCTCCTTTTCTGAGGCCATGAGAAGCAAGTCATTCAATCGCTCATCTTTCATGGTAGTTCGTAGATACGTTTTAGCTAAACTAAGCACTGAAAACAGCCGTTCATTGCTGGCAGTAGTTACTGGAAGGGTGATGAGAATTTTAACAATTTTAAGAATTTCTGAGTAGGCACATTCTAATGGTTTAAGTTCATCATACAATTCAAACAAATTCTTCGGCTTTTTATTCTTAGTTAGAAAGTGACTCTTTGCTACAGAAATTTGGGCATTTAGAAGGATTTCATCTATGTGTATATTCTTATAAAACTCTACTATGGTAGATAGTTTCTTATCATTTAAAAAGTCGTTAGAATTACAGTCAAGTGCATTCATCGCTGCTTATCAGTGGCATATTATGAATGAATCTATTATCCATCTAAGAGAGAAATCTATCTAATGTGTCAACAATACCTCAGGAGCAAGACTTGTATTGTCCTCACTCATTCCTACAATTGAATCAGTTAAAAATTATTTTAGCAGATGAGATCTTTTGGATCTTAGGCCTGCCTGCTTGACTGGAGAGTCTCTCCAAGTTTGTATCAATCTCATATGCAGCAAGAAAGAAAAATCTTAGCCTTATTAAGATATGAAGAAAACCTTCATCTGTTCTCAAGACCTGTAGTTCTTTAATAGTTGACTGTATGTAGAGAGCCAAGCGTCGAATGGCAACATTCCTTTAACTTGTAGCTGGTCTGACAAGCTGTTGGTAACTTTCAAGCCTTGTTCTGCAACATGAAGATTTACTGCAAACTTGAAAGACAGCAACTGTTTGTAGAGTCCACTTGCTTCAGCTGCAGCTTCTGAATCAGAGCTCTCTTCAAATTTGTGAAGCACTGCTAACAAACTTCTATAACTGAAAGCAACCTTTGCAACTGACGATGTGTAAGACCATCTTGATATAGCAAGTCTTTCTAATGTCAAAACTTGCAGGTCTTCTGCTTTCTGTGCCTCTATGAAAAGTTGGTACCTTGTATTACCGTTAGTTATAAATGTGTACAGTTCGTTAATAACTGAAAAGAATGAAGAGAGACCACTGATATTCTTTACACACTCTTGATGCTAAATTAAGCCTGTGGGCATGGCAATGTATGTACACTGTGGGAATTTTTATCTCGTAGTCGCGCCTGAACGCCAGTAAGCATCCACTCATGACACTTGCCCCATCGCTAGCACTGTACCACACAGTTTTGACCAAATTAAACCAGATTATTTCTATCCTTATATATAAAAATCAGCTAAACAGCTGTCGACCTTTTCCATGTGATATGTACCAATGACACGTTCCTTCACAACTCTCCTTCACTAAAGTACCTAACAAGAATAGCCAGCTGTTCTTTTTCTGACAAGTCTTTTGTCTCACCAACCATAGCAGAAAAAAAATTGAGCTGATTGTGCTTCCGTGCATATTGCGTGTTTGATATGAGTTCAATAATGATAATCAGAGTCATTCTGATACTGAGGACTAATTAACCAATGATATCGTCTGTCTTCTTCTTTAGAGAAGGATTAGATTCTGCAATGAGCTCCAGAGTTTCTATAAAATTTCCTGAATAAATTCACCCTCCTTATGACTACGAAAAGACAATCCTTGCTTTCCCAGCAAAGCAGCAACTTCCAAAAGAAGTTTTACATGTTCCCTGTTTTCCTCAATCTCCTGTTGCCTGACAGAAGATAAGATGATGCACTACAGGTGGGTGGAACCTGACTGAATACCTTTGAAATTAGACCAAGCTACCATACAGTTAATGTGTCTCTCGCTAGCCTGTTGTTGCTTAAGTAGAGTGCTAATATATTTCCATTTCTTTGATCCAATATCAATAAATAGTCTCTACCTAGTCCTTCACCTTTCGAACAGAATTTCAGCAAAATGCCTGCAAGAAAGCAGTAACAAACATCTTGCACAACTGAGTACTCTAACCAGAAACTTATCAAATAGATACTTCGAAATTTTCGGTTGTTTGGATTACTTGGATAGTTTGGCAGCTTTGGTTGACTGGGTTGATCATATGGGGAAGCAGATATATTAGTAACTAGATTAATCTGTGTGTGTGTGATCCTCCCTGTTTTTCAGTTGGCACGGCAGTATGACCTAATACAACCCCTGGTTTATCAACAAGAATATTATTTGAATCCTGAACAGGGGCTGAAGTAGTGGCTTTATCTGAATCCTGAACAGGGGCTGGAGTAGTGGCTTTATCTGAATCCTGAACAGGGGCTGGAGTAGTGGCTTTATCTGAATCCTGAACAGGGGCTGAAGTAGTGGCTTATCTGAATCCTGACCAGGGGCTAGAGTAGTGGCTTTATCTGAATCCTGAACAGGGGCTGGAGTAGTGGCTTTATCTGAATCCTGAACAGGGGCTGAAGTAGTGGCTTTATCTGAATCCTGAACAGAGAGGACTGGAAGTAGTGGCTTTATCCCTGAACCTGAACAGGGGTGAAGTAGTGGCACTATCTGAATCTAGACAGGGCTGGGTAGTGGCTTTATCTGAATCCTGAACAGGGGCTGAAGTAGTGGCTTTATCTGAATCCTGAACAGGGGCTGGAGTAGTGGCTTTATCTGAATCCTGAACAGGGGCTGAAGTAGTGGCTTTATCTGAATCCTGAACAGGGGCTGGAGTAATCACTATATCTGAGTCCTGAACAGGGGCTGAATTAGTCTCAAAGTTCATCTGTACTGTCAGAATGTCAGGACTGTCAGTTGCCTTTAGAGTTGAAGAACTTGAACATCTCCATGGTTCAACCTATAAAGTGGATATATTTTCATATTTATATAGCTGCGATACCCGGCATTGCCCGGAAAAATATAAGAATGATCACCCCAATTACATTCCCACCCCTTTCACCCAATTCCATTCCCACCTATGCTCCCAACCCTCTTCCCACTCCCATTCCTATTCCCGTTTCTGACCTCTATTTCCCTCTGTTTCTACCATCTACATTTTTCCCTTCCTGTCCCCCATTCCCACCCACATTCTTGTTCCAGTTCCCGCCTGTGTATATAGATGGGGAAGGGAGGGGTGATATAGTTGAGTGCTTGGTTTTGTAATTTGAAGAAATTATCAAGTTTCTTTTGTTTTTTTCCCTCTACAGCTTTTTTTCTTGCTGCTTTTCTCTTCTCGGCCCCTGAAGGATGCTGCCGACCACTCATACTGCTTTCACAATCTAGTGATATAAACAAAATAAAACCATATCATTATATCTATATACTGTACATGGAACATTGCACACTACACTTCCAAAAAATCTTGAAATGATTAAAAAAAGATCGAATATCCCAAACCAAAACCAAATATGCCATTTTACGTTACATGACGCTTAATGTTAGTTTAGGTTATATTAGGTTAGATTAACTTGCCCCCTTCCTGGATACGAAAGGCCACTAATTGGTGTTTATAAGTTGTAACTTATTGAAATGAGGCGTAAATAGAATAGAAGCTGAAGGAAAATGAGGTTATAATAGATGTGAATGAGACAGAGGAGACATAGAAGAATAAATTAAAAGACAGAGAGAATGAAGAAAATAAAGCAAGAGGAAAGAAAAATGTCAACAAAACGGCATATGAAAATAGTTCTTTGGATGTGTCATAGGCCTAAATGCGTATGCATAAATTTCGGGCAGGGCTTTATTTAGATAAAGGGCACTCCCTAGGTGTAGTACTTAATTAGGAAATAAATTATATTAGAAAGTAACTGGGTGTAGATACTTGCCAAATGCCAGTGAACCATAACCGTGTAGCTAAAGAAATTGTCAATTGTATAAAGATACTTCGGTGTAGTACTAGTAAAGATGAAGATATAACAATTTTGATAACCATCATTATGGCCTATGTATGTATGTTATGCAGTGACTACTGACTCGTCACGTAGACCGAAGGTGTTCCATCCTCGGAGCCATGACAGGCCATGGCCCATGTTTGTCAGCATGGTGAGTGAACTCTGCCTAGTTTAGCTGAAATACCTTTTAATAACATTACACATGACATTCACAAACTAAATTCACCTTGGAAGCTGCTTTGAAATGATGAAAATGATATTCACTATAATACTATCATCCACTTTTTCCGAAATTTCTCCAACTTATAAAACTACTGGTTTGAGCGTGTGTCCGGGTGCTCATTGAGTCAGTCGTGAATCAACAAAGTATGGCATTCGGTAGAGATTTAAATTTTCATAACGTGACGTGTGAAAAGTTTTATTCACATTATTAGGTGAATAATAAAGTATAGAGTAAGCATGAAAATACTGACCACTATCAATCAAGCACTGTGACAGACAGGTCATTAATTCATTTGTGAATAAAGTGATTAGATGTCTCAGCTCTTAATTAAAGAAAACTGCCTTGTCCTAATATTTTTAATAGGTAACTATTATATGTTATGTATTAATTATATTGTTCCAAACATGTTAAAAATAACTAATTCAAATTAATCCCTCTACACTTCAACTTATTTATATTTTTTGACACTTTGTTGGGTGAACAGTGACCTTATAATAATTATATATATAAATATATATACATACAGATTTTTTCCTTTTTCCTATCGCTAACTCTTCGTTGGGTGAGTCAGTAGAGCTGTGGACTGGCACTCGCTGGGCCGGAGTTCGATTCCCCGGCCGGCTGATGAAGAGTTAGAGGAATTTATTTCTGGTGATAGAAATTCATTTCTCGCTATAATGTGTCCGGATTCCACAATAAGCTGTAGGTCCCGTTACTGAGTAACCAATTGGTTCTTAGTCACGTAAAATAAGTCTAATCCTTCGGGCCAGCCCTAGGAGAGCTGTTAATCAGCTCAGTGGTCTGGTAAAACTAAGGTATACTTAACTTTTCCTATTGCTGATTTGCAGGGCCCCCTAGAAAGCTGGGAGCGGCGAGCGCCCTTCACTGCTCCCCTTCCCCAAAAATGACGCCCCTGTCTTTGATCAGTTTATCTTGAAATCCAGAGGGAGTTAAACAGCTCTTGAGAAATAACGGAATTCAAGATAAAATGATCATACGGTAATTTGAAAGTATTATGCTTACTAAATTCAAGTTTTTTATTAGTTAAATAGAATGTTTTCCTGGCTCTTTTCCAACCTACATATACAAAAGTCCTTTGGTATTTAAATTTTAAGGTAATATCATAAATAGTTTTCATCTCAAATTATCGTATGGTGAAAGGTTTTGAAATTCTAGAATTTTAAAAGCTTTTCAACATATATGTTGTTTTCAGTAATTTTAATGTTAAGAGTTTAGTAATAAAAAATTCTCCTAAAGATGTTTCTGGCTGCATATATGAAATTCTTAGTAAAAAGTGTGATAAAATATATTACAGACAAACTAGAAAATCTCTTTCACAACAAATCAAGCAACACCAATATTCTGCGAGAACTGGCCAAATATCGAATGCATTGTTCGTACATATGAGCGAGTTAGATCATCCTATTAACTGGAGTGAAGCAAGATCCTTAGTCCCGTGTAACGGCACAGTTAAAAGGAATATCATTGAATCTTGTTTTATTAAGTCAAATAATGGAAGTGTTCTAAATTAAAGTCTTAGTTTGTTTAAACTTGATGTCTTCTTAAATTAAAAAGTTGTTGATAAATATAAGTAATAAAATTAGTATTCAGTTTTATACATGTTTTTAGATTTTGTCTGGCTACGCTTCCGTATCTCTTGTAGTTAGGTCTATGGTTTTAGTCAGAGGAATGTCTTGTTAGCTGTAGATCCGCTTTCTCAGTCAACCTGTCTAATATTTTCAGCACCTTCATGTGGCACATGAATTCAATGGTAGCTTATTTCTAAAATTGCTGCATCATTAATCCAATATATGCCACATCATATAAAACAAAAGCGACCTTGCTTAGTAGTAAGTAGGTCTATATATAGGTTACTGGTTGTGTCAATGTTGGTCTCG
>NC_089766.1:21847745-21867745 GCF_040412425.1 Macrobrachium rosenbergii | reverse complement strand
GTATTGCCGGGAAATGACTGTCCCCTGCCCTGGAGGAGAAGGCTGCAGAAGGCGGGACAG
This sequence comes from Macrobrachium rosenbergii, assembly GCF_040412425.1. Lineage (NCBI taxonomy): Eukaryota > Metazoa > Arthropoda > Malacostraca > Decapoda > Palaemonidae > Macrobrachium > Macrobrachium rosenbergii. The sequence continues at coordinate 21,867,685 of NC_089766.1, read as the reverse complement.
GGGTAGAGGCGAGGATAGATCTCAGGTGGAAACGTCAGAGAAAAGGCCGAACACAACTGCACTTGGAATCGTAAAAACTATTATTCTTGTATGTATATATATATACACATGTCGGCCATCAAAACTCATCAATGATAGTTTTTAAGATTCCAAATGGGAATTTACACGCGATGCTACATTGGTCGGAGATTGGTAATTAATCTAAATGGTCATTTCAACAAGAGTCATTCGATTCAAGTGACAAAACTGTAACAGTCAGAGTTCCCAAAAGTAAACCGAAACACTGGGTTTATACCAGACTAATACTCACAGTAAGGCTTCTATACAGACATTTAAAAATATATATATTTATGAGTAAATATGTCAAAATACCAAAATAATTAGTATAAATACCAAGTCTGTGCCTTATAAAAGGATGACTTCTACTTTGTCTTCACAACATGTTCTTGTCGGCCTTCTTCCTGTTCATGTGTCGTTCATATTTTTGGTCATTTCATAGGCTCTGTTGCGGTGAAGTCTCTGAAAAACAAAACAAGCGTTAACAAATCCATTCCTTCAAACATATTGTGCTCACATCGTCCTGCTCTTGAGGAACCATATCTTCATTCCGAGCCAGTGGAATCTCTCTCTCTCTCTCTCTCTCTCTCTCTCTCTCTCTCTCTCTCTCTCTCTATATATATATATATATATATATATATATATATATATATATATATATATATATATATATATATATATATATATATATTATATATGTGTGTGTGTGTGTGTTGTTTATACAAGTGTGTGTGTGTATATATATATATATATATATATATATATATATATATATATATATATATATATATATATATATATATATATATATATATATATATATATATATATATATATATATATATATAATCATGAAGCTACAAAATGTCGTTTAACATCCAGTTCACGCTATTTCGGAAATATCCCCAATGGGTAATTATGACCGAAGGGGAATTTTTATTTTTAAGTGATAAATGGCTCGGTACCGCCTGTCTCGATTCCTTTCTATATGCTTATTCCCGTTGCCGTGCCTTAATACTTTTCACGAAGTAATGTTTAAAATCTCCCAGTGTATAGAAAATTTTACCTACAGATGGATTTTCCCCGGCAATTTATGCTTCATCATCACTTTCTATTCTATTTCTTTTTTCGTCTTCAGATGTGTTCTTGCTCAAAGTCTGGTTATTTATGATTATCACTTTCGATGACTAGGCTATTGATGACTAGACTAGACTAGTCATAACTGGATCTCTGGTCGTGTGCATCATTAGTGGTTGACAGGATGACGGCCACATCTAAACTTTGCTTGTTTTTCTTGATTTATTTCGGGTGACCTTTTCAAGGATACGATCATGATTTTTCTTTCAATGATATTTTTGCGTGGAGCTGAAATCAAACTGCAACTTTCGCGGATTACAAGTCAGGTGAGAAGAAGAAAGCGAAGAAAGAAAGAAACAGGAGGGAATGATTTTCGTTGACCATCGCAAGGATTAGTTCATGAAGTCATCAGAGGAAGGAATAGATTTTGCAGAGGGAACTGCAATTTAATATCGGCACTGGAATGCACCTTTGCCTTACTCTGACCTGCACAAACAGTTCAAGAAACCGTATCCAATTATTGTTTATTTTCTGTAATAAGGTCCCAAAATTGTTTTAAAGAGAAGTCCCTCAATTATTCGAAAATAAAGAGCGTTATCTATTCATCTTTTTACTTTTTTTTTTTTTTTATTTTTATTTTTTTTTACGAGGAGTAAAGTTCGTGAAAGACATCGCCAACATAACTTTGAGTTTCTGTCGAGGAGGAAGTAAACAAAGCCACCAAAACTCCCATAATTCCTTCCAGTATCACAACAAGGCTTTTACCGACTGCAATAAACAAGAGATATTTGTCTCAAAATGTATAAAATGAAAAGGGGAGCTTGACAAAAAAACTTTCAGTCTTTGGGAATTGATACTGTCATCACAAGTTCCTTTGTGTATATTTTACTCTGATGCTTATTAAAAATACATCAGAGCAAAATCACAAGGCTTAAGCAGACTAAATTTGTATTACCTATTGATACTACTCTGACAATTTTCATTCTGTCGTAATACAATTTACATGAATGGGAATACTTCTTCATTGAATTCCTTCTTCTCAGAAATGAAAAGGAAATCTTCTAGGTCTATTATTATTATTATTATTATTATTATTATTATTATTATTATTATTATTATTATTATTATTTTGCTTCGAAAAGTCGACTAAATTACTGAAATTGCTTGAAATGCCATCTGAAAAAAAACTATTAAGAGCATGCATGCAGTAGGAACAGGTAAGAGATGGCTAAAATAAAAATAATGCACAAACCGATCACAAAAGAGGGAGATGAGAAGAAATGAATGAGCAGCGGCAGAGCGAAAGGAAATAACGGATAACTAAACAGACTTCAAAAGCCCTTCCTCTCCTGCGACATAAGGTTTCCATTTCCCGGGCTCTGTAATAGCGATTCCTTCCTCCCACAAGAAAAACGATCTAACTTTGTGAAGAATTGTCACCATCCGTCTCACTAGGGAACGCCCTCACGCCCCTACAGCTCCGCCTTTTGAGGAAATCCCAGAGAAGATCACTTGACTTACATCCTCTCTCAGACATCTTACGTTTATTAGACTTTTCAAGAATTTGATCATGATAAGGATGGTACAATAAAACAAATATATGTTAGTGAACTGAATTTTGTCCGAGGATAAATATAGCCCAGGGACAAGTTTCAGGATTTAGAAAAAGTGATATTTTCAAACGTAATGTGATGAATAAATTGTATTTCAGTGCCAGAATTAATCTTGGCTAGAAATCTTTCGTTTCATGTGACAGTAGTTTCCGCTGTCTGGAAAAGGAGGGAGTCCTCTTCAGCGGAAGCCTGCTGTTTAAATGTAACTTTCAAAAAGATTCAGAACAGCCTTCTCATTCCCTTTTCTTCATCTACCCTTTTCGTTTTAGAGTAACACCCAAAATCTGATGGTCCCTTTTACTCTTCCCACGGAAATGACCAACCATTTTTAAGACTTTTTCGCAACTGATTTGCAGTTAAAGGTATACTACTAGTGTGACTACAACTAATACTACTAATACTATTAATAGTACTACCGTAATATTAACAGTAATGATGATAATACAATGCTTAACTGAAAATTATGGCTGTGTCAGCAGAATTAATTTTGTATTTCTCTTCTTCAATGTCTTTTCATTGAAGCATTACTCTATATTACTGCTATTCTTGAAGAGTGCAGACACAGCCAGATACTCCTTTACTTTACAAAAACAAAAGCACAAAAAGGGGGAGTTCACATTTTGGCTGAGGTCACTGAAACAATAAAAAAAAAATTAGGAGATACAAAGGGTAAGGTTCTGTTAGATTAAGTCGGCTATATGCCGGTAAGGACTTATTCTCCAGAGCAGTGGGCTGATGAGAAAGGAAGACTTCATGAGTTGAGGGGAGCTTTGACTTTTCCCGATGTCAAAACTTGCAGTTACTTGGAAGGTAACAATTACTGTACCTTCCGCGCAAACTGAACATCCGCAATGGTTTTTGCTTCATTGTTTATTAGTCCAAGAGTACTGCTTTGGGACGATGAAAGAAAAGCGAAAGAAAAGACCATTTGGTTTCTAAAATCGACAAACAGGCATAAACAAATCTTTTTTAGATTCTGTACTGAAACTAAGTAAAACAGTATGGTGTCTGCATCCCAGAATATGAACCAAAATACTTAACATCATTATCCGTTGTCAATCTTCTTCGACAAATCAGAAGGAAAAAGCCTCCAAATCTGACAAAACTTTTCCTCGAAACTTTGGCTGAATAAGCAAATTGTCAGGCGTTTTATGCAGGATAATTCTTAGAAGTCCTTCACATCGAGCCGAGTTTAAAATAGGAAGATTGCAGGGTTCGTTGAGCATGAAAATACTTTAGTTCTGGGTATTCGATGCCAACTGTCACAGACCCGTCATTTTTTTCTTTTAAAGAGAGGATTTTGACGTCATGGAGAAAAGAGCATTAGTAGGTTTTTCTTATAAAAACATCATCTCTCTCTCTCTCTCTCTCTCTCTCTCTCTCTCCTTAGGACCTCCTTGACGTGGTGAGGGGGCTCTTAAACCCCTGGAATGTGTTCCGGGTTCAAGTCCAAGAGTACTTTATATAACTACATATAAATTTGGATTAAGTCTCGTGGAACTTTCCACTTTGGGTAAAATTTATATGACCTGATACTTAGGAAAACATATAGCTGGAACTGGGCGTTATATCCGAAACTAATAGTGAGGACTGTGGTAAGATTATCAACTTGGTAATGTTGGGCCTGAGAGATACCACATTGATAGCGCAATGGCGGAACTATTTGCAGAGCTGGGCCATGGATTCCAGGGATGGCCTGGTTCTGGGGATAGGACTCTCGGCATTCTGTGAGGTTTGCCCATGGTCCTTCTTGTTGTTCGAAGTTTATGGCTCAGTAAGAAGGGAAATCTCAAAAACTTACCTGAGAAGTAAAAAAAAAATCGATGCTACATATTATGATACAAAGTACAGTACTTTCTTTTTTTGGATAATCTTTCTAATTCTGCCTTCGAATGTTTATTTCTAATATCGAAAAATATTCTTGGAAGCGGCATATTCAATACTTTTTGACATTTAGATGTCGAGCTTTGTTCTAAGAGATTAATTTTGTACACTTGACCCCTCTCGTGGGAATGGAAGACAATCGGGCACCGTTAGTGTCTACATCTGAAATATGTTCCTTTGACTGTTCCCGTTTGCTTTTGACATAACGGAAAGAATAGCTACTATGAGGGAAAGTGAAAGGCATACTGCACTTTGATCAAGTCAACAAAAGTGCCGAAGAAGAATTTTTATGCATTTTAAGAAGAGTTTTTGTCACACTTCTTTTCGTCAATCAATTGTATTGAAACAGATGCGCTTGATCAAAGGTTGGACGAAATTGAGTTGAGTAACATTTTTGTGTTCAGTTTTTGAACTGACTTTGGAAATCGTGAAAACTCTGTGACTAGGGAGATGGATGTGGCTTTGTTTTTACAGGAAAAATGGAGATTAAACAAAAGACATTGATGTCTAAAATTTTCCATGCCTTTAGTTAGATTTCGAATCTTTTCTTTATTATCTTACTTTTTCTGTAGTCCTTCAGATATAAAATTCATTATCTTGTCACATATATGAAAATAATATAATCTGTTTTATGTGGTCACGATATAATCATTTTGATACGTAAGAAAAGCAGACCAATGGAGGAGAAGAGTTGAAAGGTCTCATACCTGAATAATGAAAACTCCAGAACTCTCTACCTGCTCATCTCAGCCTCTTCTCTGCTTCTTCAGTCATACTCTCAAGGTCTAAAAGCACAAAGGCGTAAACACAAGCAATTAGTCTGGAGTATGTGCTGAAGGAGAGAGAGAGAGAGAGAGAGAGAGAGAGAGAGAGAGAGAGAGAGAGAGAGAGAGAGAGATATTCTAACAGTGTCTACAGAGGTAGGTTGTGTTGTACAGAAATGTGAAAGATAATTAATCACTCGAAAGTCTTCTAATGACGTATTGCTTAAATCATTGATCATGAGGGACAAAGTTTCCGAAGGGCAGCAGATCTTATTCACTGGAAATTATCCAGAAGGCACGCTCTAACTAGGCATCCATGCAGAGCACATACAGTGACGATCGCTACAATCCACACAGGAGAATAACAATTACACCGCGGACACTCACTTCCTGGGTGGCCTTTTCAGGTGTCCTTCTGCATTTCATTGTCGCTGGGAAGAATGCTGATGCATTCAGATGGCCTTAAGGTCTACTGACTGCACAAACAGAACTCTTTATATATTGACGTTCTTATGAAATGAGGCCTGACGCATTATTCATATGTTTAATGACAAGATTTGGGTCTACAAATTGGTTCTGTTGTGTACTCCCTGTGCCAAAATTTTGGGTCAATCTCTCTCCGCCGCCTCTCTTTGACTAAATTCATTCATAAGCACACGTGTATATAACTTCCTAATTCCTTATTCTCTCAGTCTTTAGAGATCTCCTCACTGTCTACTTTTTGTCTGCTCTGAGAGTGACTGACAAATGGGCATTGCAATTCTTCAGTTCATTCCACTAAGACAGAAACTCAGTCAAGTGTCTTCCTTAGTGTGGAATTTTGTGTTACAATTACTGAAATAAGCTTTGTTGAAATGACATATTCCACTTTCAAAATGGCAAATGTGTGCTTAGATCTCTTGAATACTGACGGCTGATGGGAAGAAAGCTTAAGTAGAATCAAGTTGTCACTTTTGAAGCATAAAACGTTCACAGAAACAAAGACTAGGACTTCTGATTCATAATAGTTCTTTATTCTTCAAAGCTACAGTTCAGAAGGACTTAGGAAAAACTGTATTATTCATCCTACCTCACAGCGAAATTTTCTTCTTAATATTAAAGATATTTAAAATTCTCGGTCTTATGCATCACGAGGCATACTGTGGACAGCATACATCTCTGAGCAAGAACCCCAGTGGGCACAGAGCTATTGTGAACATAAAGCTGACTGAAATAGTCAAGGTTAATTTTACTTTTTCGTTCAAAAGCGCTGTTTTTGTAGAAGAAAATAAGCAGACAGATTGTTGCGCAGTCTGCTTCATATGAGAGTGATGAAATAAGAAGCCAGTTTTTGGGGATCTATTTAACAATAGACACCTAAATGTTCCTTGGGAAAGAGACATCTGTTAGTTTAAAAATGGGAAATTATTTTCATAACTGAGTTTTGTTATATACTCTAATGGCGGTAGTGTCAAAATGTATGAAATAAAGAGTAAGTTTCCCCCACTCAAAGGCTGGAGTCTGGTACATTACTATGTATTATGAAATTTCTGTCCAATTTAGTTTCAAATAATGACTGCACTTCAAATTTTTCTGTTGCATTTACTTTTGAGGCTGCCTCTGGTAATTGAGTAAATAAAAGACCACTTTTACAGAGAACTTAGAACTGAAATGTTTTCGTTTTCTTTCGTCAGGCTCCAATGGCTGAGACAGACTAACTTTTAAGTGACCAAGACATCTGGCAAGAATTGTGATCAAAATAAAACCAACAACAACATTAGCAAAAGCAATAACCAAATACTTTGCTCTCTTGCTGGAAGTCAATATGACTAAATTAGTCGTTTGTGTCTTAGCTTTTATTAATCTACATTCAACACTTTTCCTTTCTTTTATTTTGAGCACAAACACCATAAAAATGCATTTTCAATGGTTATTTTTAGGTATGCGCTTCCGTCTGCTTCCTGAACCCTCTTCCTTCCGAGAAGCCACACAAAAGGACCCCAAGAACCTTGGCAGTTACATAACGATGCAGGATTCTGAGGTGACGTGTGCTTCTGGTGCCGTTTGTGCTTCCGCGTCGGAAGAGACGAAAACAGTTGTGTCACTTCTCATGTGACCAAAAGTACTGACTCTAAAAGAGACGAGAGGGAGAGATATCAAAAGACAACGGGTGGATGAAGGTTTCCCATATTAACCATACTTTCCCCTTCCTTTGTCCTGAACAATGAAGAAGGCAAGGAGGAGAGATAGACGACTCTCTCTCCCGTTTCAAACTTTCGACTTTTTTTTATAAAAAAAAAAAAGATTTAGGTTTGAGGACAAGAACTGAAAAGCGATGGTTGTTCATCGTCTTTACGCCAGAGAAAGCGTTCATATTGAGCGAAGTCTCAAAAGCCAAGTTAAGAAATAAAAATAACACTGCCAAGCATTGTTCATCGTCTGTACGTCAGAGAGAGCATTAACATTTAGCGAGTTACAAATGGATGAAAATTCGTTTTATCTAAAAATAAGCGAGAGAGAGAGAGAAGTGAAGAAATGACATAGCAATAACACAGCAAGACTTATTGATTGGAAAACAATAATCACACTGTGAAATTATTTTATTTTCTTTCTAATAACAAACAGAAAAGATGACCAGGAATCTAAAGCAAAGGACAAAGAAACTCTTTCAAATCCTCCAGTCCCAGAAACAAAGGCTCCCAAGCACCCGGGGCCATTGCCCCTTGGTCATACCCTTTCGTCTGCAGGAAGACTCATTCTCCTGCTTCTGCTTTTCATAACGCAGCTTCCATCGAGAAGTGACAAGTGAAAAAATCTCTCTCTCTCTCTCTCTCTCTCTCTCTCTCTCTCTCTCTCTCTCTCTCTCTCTCTCTCTCTCTATATATATATATATATATATATATATATATATATATATATATATATATATATATATATATATATATATATATATATATATATACATACATACATATATATATATTGTTACAGACTGGAGTGGTTTGATACGAATTTACACACAAAATTATAATTGATGCTGCCACGAAACCAAGGGAGTCCAGTTTGTAAACAAAAGGGGGATTTAATTGAAGACTTACCTCAGAATTTTCCTGGAGTTATAATTTAAGGTGGAAGGTCGCCATATTGGAATTTAGAATTCTTTTGCCAATTTACAGTGATTTATTTATAGAAACTTAGCAAATCAACATTAGCAAATCAACATTTAGACACCATACAACATAATCACTGAGGGGCAGATTCAGAATAGGGCACAGTAACAATAATGACATGAATTGGCAACAAGCAAGTGGATAAAAGGGGGCCAATCTGCAATAAGCAGTTCAATGATAATAATCCCCTTCAGTCTGCCCTGATTACGTTGAATAGTAAAGCCTATGGTGGTGTTCCAGGATGGAGGAAATGCTTCATAAGAATAGTTGGCCACAACGGAAACTTCTCTGAACTACGACCAGGAAATGTGGTGGCAGGTGGGTATGGAAGCATGGGATTTTGCGATCGTACCACGTGTCTCGTGTCTCCTCCTGAAAGAGACGTTTTGCGTTAGCCCTGCTCAAACTAAGGGAAATGGAATCTCCCTACAGAAAATTACTGGAGACACTTTCTTAAATACAACATATAATGTAGCCTAGAAGGTGGTTTTGATGAAAGCACGTAAATATGATCTGAGAATCGGAGCCGCGTATGCATTAACAATGAACACGTAACTATACGCGCCCAAAGTTAACTAACTTAACGCTTTACTACTTAACTTAAATAACTTAAATAGCCCTTGGATTGCACTGGTGGAGGGATAAATGATTGTTATATTGGGATCTTTACTCGAATTCAAAGTGCATAAATGGCAAGGCAGGGGATACAGGCAAGATTTTGACAAAGGGAAGATTGTTTCAAGGAGGAAGAGGTTAAAAGTTTAAAAGAAATGGAAATTAAGGAGTTAAGTACAAGGGACAGGGCTGGCTAATTGACCACTCACAAACGTACGAACCTTTTATGATTGTTATAGGCGCCTACAATCGGATTGGCTGTTCGTCAACGATCGCCACACCAGTGGAGATAGTGGGATCTGCAGAGCGTCCGCTCCAGATGAAGTCAGAAGAATCTCTGCCCAGCTTTTGAAAAGCAGGTCGCATTCGGCGTCGGGCGGGGGGGGGGGCCCCAGCTGTACCTGCAAGCATGTCAGAAAGCCAGCAAGGAGGGTATGGGAAAAGCACACTTATCATTATATGCCTATAGAATCAAAAACTACCTGCTCCACAGCCCTAAATGCCCTTCTACCCTTCCCAATCCCTACATGTCTCCCCCCATTGCGTGATGGGGGGAAAAGGGGTAAAGGGGGTTTTGGTATTATTCTTCGGGATCGCGCGATGTTGGGGGGTAGGTGAGGAGTACCGACGCCTAACTAACGGTTGGGTACTTGTTCAAAAAAGCGCGGTTTTCCCTGAGACGCCTGATTCGAAAGACAGAGGAACAACATATTAATTCGAATTTGATTGCTGAAATTACTATACAAGGAAGGGAGGAATGTTTATTCTTAACAATATATATATATATATATATATATATATATATATATATATATATATATATATATATATATATATATATATATATATATATATATATATATATATATATATATATATATATATATATATATATATGACATTTTTATTACACCGTGATTTATATACAATCATGAAGCTACAAAATGTCGCTTAATATCAAATGCACGTTGCTTCGGGAATATCCTATATATGGGGAATTATCACCGAAGGGGGAATTCTTAAGTGATAAATGGACGGGCGTGGATTTGATATTAAGCGACATTTGTAGCTTCAAGATTGTATATAAATCATGTTGTGATAAAAAATGTCAAAAAGAGCTGCGTGTTCCAAACGTACCAAAGAACTATCATGGTGGAGGTGGGTTAATGCCGAAGCTAAGTACAATTTCCCTGCTCTCGACGAGTAAATAAAGTACACCAGACTCGGCAATAACTTATACCTCTCTTGATAGCTCAGTGGTAACGTCGACTGGAGTTGCTGGATGCGTATCTGTGTTGCGGGATCGAGACTCATGCAGTGCCCTTCCATATATCACTTATAAATTCCCCTTCGGTGATAATTCCCATCGGGGATATTCCCGAGGCAGCGTGTATTTAATATTAAGCGACATTTGTAGTTTCATGATTATATATATATATATATATATATATATATATATATATATATATATATATATATATATATATATATGTGTGTGTGTGTGTGTGTGTGTGTGTGTGTGTGTGTGTGTGTGTGTGTGTTTTTATTACTAATATATTTACAAATATGAAGCCAGAAATCTCGTTTCATATCTAATTCAATATACCTTAGAATAACTTACACCCGGCAGGATTCGAACCTTTGCCTGGTTTAGAAATAACGATAGACTAAGTATATTTTGTTTAACTTTAAGTTTTTAAATTGTTCATAAAGTGCATTTGGTCCCCTCTTCCTTCAAGTTATTTCTGGGAAAAACTCTGTGCATCAGGTCTTCAAAGGCAGAAGTTATCACTTTTCTTAATCGTGAGAAGGTGACGTGAAACCAAAGGTTTTTGGATTGATGACAAGAATTCAGCTCTGGAAAAAACCTTCCTTAAAGAGGGGATTAAATGCTGCAGGAATATAATAAAACCTCACAGATTTTGTTTTACATTAATTTTTCTAAAGGTTTCTTCGTTCAAGAAATTTGACTGCTGAACAGACCGAAATACTGAATTACTGCCATGTGTCTTCAAGACCTGTTCATCACAAGTTATTCCCAGTCACCCGGTGAAGCCTGTATTTTTGCGGGGAAAGCCTTTGTGTAGAAGAACCCAGATCTCTGGAGAATAATACTTTTTTCATGAACTTTACATATTATACGAAGGGCAGGTGTAGAAGCTTTAAAAGCTATGTTAGTCTTTGGTGACCGTCCACTCTACCCCTTGAGCGGCCGTAAGAAGGAAGAAGCACATTCATTATCTACCTGCACTAACCAGTGCGCTCGTCTGTCGGAGTTTTTATTCCCCAAAAAACAGGTACGTGACTCTTCCCCAGTTTTAAGGTTCAATTGTTACTTAAACCTTTGAAAGCTTCATAAAAACGTCTTAGCTGTGCCTCTTGCGATTCTTGTGCCTTAATTGGATGGACAAGCTCTACTTCTTCAGATGTCTGAGGAGGTCTCTAAGATTTCAGGAGACTGAGGCTTTAACGCCATGGAATCCTTCGCTGAAAAAGGAAATTTCTTCTTGCGCTTCCTTACTTTTGTCTGGATTTCTTTTCCAGGTTGCTTCTGTTGATCAATAATAAGGCCTTTGCCCATTTTTGGCGAAGACTTTCGTGAGATTTTAGATAAAGACGTTGACGGAAGAACAGAAATGCAGTGTGCAGGAAGGAAGGATTGAGGGAAATATCACATATATCGGGGCATTGAAGAATCAATAGGTACTTGGTAATTCGTCGACTATGGTGGATGAGAGTGAGGCTCAAGAAGGGCACGCAGTTGCCGTCTACACACACACACACTTACAGTATATGTGCGTGTTTATATATATATATACATATATATATATATATATATATATATATATATATATATATATATATATATATATATATATATATATATATATATATATATATATATACATTACATTACGAATGATTTTTCAAACCTGTACCCCCGTGACAGACATACAAACACAGACATCAGAAATTAAATTTTCGTTTGTAGTAGTTCCATCAGGTTTTCCTTCAGGTGCTTTAAGGGTTAATGGTCATTTTTCACCTGACCGCTCCAGGTTTTCTTCCAGCAGTTGTCAGATGTATGATTAACCAGCAACAATAAATTCCCTATAACACAAATTTTTTATCAGCATTTACGTGAATTTTTATCATAATTTATGATAATTATCAATATAATTCGTAATTGCCTCAATAAAATCAACATTGAAAACCTATATCGTTAATTTCTATAAGTAGTGATCTACTTTCTGTAGTAACTGAATCCGAGAGCGACTTCCCTATCTTCGCACGTGTAGTAGCTGCTGGCTAAGCCCCTCTTACAAGATGTATGATGTTTCCTTTTTTTATTCGTTCGAATGTGAATTTCCTCATTAATTGCAGCACAGTAATACCTGATCAAAAGGGATAGCCACCACAGTAATACCAGGATTAAAAGGACAGTCACTACAGTAGTACCTGGATAACAGGGACAGACAGCACAATAATATCTGGCTAAAGGTGACAGAGAGCGCATTAATACCTGGATAAAAGGGACAGTTACCATGGTAATACCTGGATAAAAGGGACAGTCACCACAGTAATACCTGGATTAAAGGGACAGTCACCACAGTAATACCTGGATAAAAGGGACAGTCGCCACAGTAATACCTGGATAAAAGGGACAGTCACCACAGTAATACCTGGATCAAAGGGACAGACATCACAGTAACACCTAGATAAAAAGGACAGTCACCACTGTAATACCTGTCAGTTCACTCACGACTGTTCGAAGGATGAAAGTCCACATGAAAAAAGTAGAACTGTCAGTCGGACCATCAACATAAACCCCTCCACTCTTCCTCTTTCCTTCCCTCCCTCTTCCTCTTCCCCCTTCCCTCTTCCTCCCCCCTTACCCGTGGACAGTCATTCAGAGTTTTCCCAGATTCCCTTTGGGTGTCAATTACCCCAAAGGAATAGTGAAATCGATATCAGGTGATATTTGCTCGTATAAAATTGTGTATCCAAGCTCGACCATCATCACTGACTGCTTGATATATCGTTGCCACTGATCATTATTCCTGCATCCCATGAGCAGCTCAGTTTCTCAGTCCTTCTCTCAGAATCCGAGTAAACAGCCCCTGTTCCGATTTCTGCTTTCACTTTCTGTTAAGTAGAAAACCTTGTTGGTTTGGAAACATTCCTCTTGATAAACTGCTCTGAAATAGAACTGTATTCTTCTGAATGATTGCACCTTTACTCTTCGAAATGTATCCCAAGGACAAAAAGTGTTGAGGCCAGTTTGAGAGAGAGTATATATATATATATATATATATATATATATATATATATATATATATATATATATATATATATATATATATATATATATATATATATATATATATATATATATATATATATATATATATATATATATATGTGTGTGTGTGTTAGAAATCATCAACACACAATCACGTGTGGAACAGAAATAAATTTCTGACTCACGTCGGGATCGAACCCAGGTCTCTCAGGTGGAAAGCAAGGGCGTTATCCACTGAGCCATACAAGTCTAAAAGAAGTTGGAACCTGAGAGCAACTGCACCCAAGGAATTACCTGGGCAAGCTAACTGCTTGCATACCAGCGAGTTTTCCCAACTTCCCGACTCAGCAATGACCCAATAGACAACATTTCATTCGAATTATCCCTTCTGAGTGAATAAGATAGAAATCATCAACACACAATCACATGTGGAACAGAAATAAATTTCTGACTCACGCCGGGATCGAACCCAGGTCTCTCAGGTGGAAAGCAAGGGCGTTATCCACTGAGCCATACAAGTCTAAAAGAAGTTGGAACCTGAGAGCAACTGCACCCAAGGAATTACCTGGGCAAGCTAACTGCTTGCATACCAGCGAGTTTTCCCAACTTCCCGACTCAGCAATGACCCAATAGACAACATTTCATTCGAATTATCCTTCTGAGTGAATAAGATAGAAATCATCAACACACAATCACGTGTGGAACAGAAATAAATTTCTGACTCACGTCGGGATCGAACCCAGGTCTCTCAGGTGGAAAGCAAGGGCGTTATCCACTGAGCCATACAAGTCTAAAAGAAGTTGGAACCTGAGAGCAACTGCACCCAAGAATTACCTGGGCAAGCTAACTGCTTGCATACCAGCGAGTTTTCCCAAACTTCCCGACTCAGCAATGACCCAATAGACAACATTTCATTCGAATTATCCCTTCTGAGTGAATAAGATAGAAATCATCAACACAAATCACGTGTGGAACAGAAATAAATTTCTGACTCACGTCGGGATCGAACCCAGGTCTCTCAGGTGGAAAGCAAGGGCGTTATCCACTGAGCCATACAAGTCTAAAAGAAGTTGATGATTTCTATCTTATTCACTCAGAAGGGATAATTCGAATGAAATGTTGTCTATTGGGTCATTGCTGAGTCGGGAAGTTGGGGAAAAAAACAATCAGCTGGTATGCAAGCAGTTAGCTTGCCCAGGTAATTCCTGGCAATTGAGGTGCAGTTGCTCAGGTTCCAACTTTTTTAGACTTGTATGGCTCCAGTGGATAACGCCCTTGCTTTCCACCTGAGACCTGGGTTCGATCCTTACGTGAGTCAGAAATTTATTTCTGTTCCACACGTGATTGTGTGTTGATGATTTCCATCTTATTCACCTGGAAGGGATAATTCGAATGAAATGTTGTCTATTGGGTCATTGCTGAGTCGGGAAGTTGGGAAAATTATGCTGGTATGCAAGCAGTTAGCTTGCCCAGGTAATTCCTCTTGGGTGCAGTTGCTCAGGTTCCAACTTCTTTTAGATTCTGTATGGCTCAGTGGATAACGCCCTTGCTTTCCACCTGAGAGACCTGGGTCTGATCCACGTGAGTCAGAAATTTATTTATATATATATATGTATATATATATATGTATGTATGTATGTATGTATATATGTATATGTATATATACATACATACATATATATATATATATATATATATATATATATATATATATATATATATATATATATATATATATATATATATATATATATATATATATATATATATATATATATATATATATATATATATATATATATATATATATATATATATATATATATATATATATATATATATATATATGTATGTATGCATATACATACATATATATATGAATTATTATCACTTTTGTACGTGATTCATTTATCACACATTACCACAGGTGAAAAACTAAGAAATCAGGTGTAGGTCTGACCGGTTTTGACTTTATTTCAAAGCCATTGACGAAGGACTGATACAGAGTATGAGAAGTCACAAATATATATACTACAAGAACAGTACTGACGAACATACACAAATCGTTAGAGACTCCATATCCCCACTCAGGCCGGTGTCGAGGTAGGAAGTGGCCTTTAAAACTCATTTTGCTAAAAATCAAATAGACTCTCAGGGGAAATTGCTGATAAACAGACCATACCCACCTCAGATCCACACCTGACAGGTGTCATGGAGGCGGGTTTGGAAACTCATTAACATTACTACCCTCGTAATGTGTTTACAAAAATATGATAATCCTATTTTCATACATCTCTACTGCCTACCTTTAAAGTTTAAACAATTTATTTCTTTTGATATTAAAGGATCAAGTTTATACATCCCTTGACTGATATTCATATTATGGTTTTTAACTTTCTTTTATAAAGCTACATTCAATGATGTTCCTTTCAGTGCATTATTAGAATATTTAATCCTTTTGCCCCTTCAGTTGATAGCATGATTGTTCTCACTAACATGTACAAATATACCACTGTTACCTTGTGCATATCTCACACATTTCTTATGTTGTTCAATTCTTTTTTCAGTGGGTCTTTTAAGTTTGGCCAATATAAAAGTTGTCACAAGACTTAAGGAATTTTATATACACAAATATTTAGTATTGTCTGGGAGTTCTTGATAAGTACATTTTCATTGTTGTATTGTTCTTAAATGCGACATTAACACAAAAAATTCTTAAGAAGATGAGGATATCTTTCATATTATTATTATAAAGGCAAAACAAGCAAATTTTTGTGTTGTAAGGTTCTTTCTGGTTTTGATAAATAGTCTTTTTGCCAGCACTGTTTAATACACTATCAGGATATTTCAATTTTTTGCCTGCATTCCTAATCTTATCTATTTCATCATCAATATATTCAGGTTACATACCCGTAATGCTCTTAAAAACATAGATGAAAACACTGACCTTTAACCTTATTGCTTAGGTTAAAAGTCAGTGTTTTCATCTATGTTTTTAAGAGCATTACGGGTATGTAGCCCTGAATATATTGATGATGAAATAGATAAGATTAGGAATGCAGGCAAAAATTGAAATATCCTGATAGTGTATTAAACAGTGCATTTGAAGGGCAAAAAGACTATGTATCAAAACCAGAAAGAACCTTTACAACACAAAAAAATTTGCTTGTTTTGCCTTATAATAATAATATGAAAGATATCCTCATCTTTTTAAGAATTTTTTGTGTTAATGTCGCATTTAAGAACAATACAACAATGAAAAATGTACTTATCAAGAACTCCCAGACAATACTAAAGGGTGTGTATATAAAATTCCGTGTAAGTCTTGACAACTTTTATATTGGCCAAACCGGGAAAGCACTGAAAAAGAATTGAACAACATAAGAAATGTGTGAGATATGCACAAGGGAACAGTGGTTTATTTGTACATGTTAGTGAGAACTATCATGCTATCAACTGGGAAGGGGCAGAAAGGATTGTATATTCTAATAATGCACTGGAAAGGAACATCATTGAATCTAGCTTTATAAAAGAAAGTTACAACCATAATATGAATATCAGTCAAGGGATGTATAAACTTGATCCTTTAATATCAAAAGAAATTTGTAAATTGTTTAAACTTTAAGGTAGGCAGTAGAGATGTATGAAAATAGGATTATCATATTTGTAAACACAGTACGAGGGTAGTAATGTTAATGAGTTTCCAAACTCCGCCTCCATGACACCTGTCAGGTGTGGATCTGAGGTGGGGTATGGTCTGTTTATCAGCAATGTCCCCTGAGAGTCTATTGATTTTTAGCCAAATGAGTTTTAAAGGCCACCCTACCTCGACACCGGCCTGAGTGGGGATATGGAGTTTCTAACGGTTGTGTATGTTCGTCAGTACTGTTCTTGTAGTATATATATTTGTGACTTCTCATACTCTGTATCAGTCCTTCGTCAATGGCTTGGAAATAAAGTCGAAACCGGTCAGACCTACACCCTGTTTCTTAGTTTTTTACCTGTATAATATGTAGATATATATATATATATATATATATATATATATATATATATATATATATATATATATATATATATATATATATATATATATATATATATATATATATATATATATATATATATATATATATATATATATATATATATATATATATATATATAATATATATATATATAATATATATATATATATAAATATATATATATATATATATATATATATATATATATATATATATATATATATATATATATATATATATATATATATATATATATATATATATATATATATATATATATGTGTGTGTGTGTGTGTGTGTGAGTGTGTGTGTGTGTGTGTGTGTGTGTGTGTGTGTGTGCGTGCGTGTGTGTGTGTGTGTAGGAACTATTCATAACATTCAACATTCAAACGCATCTAATTTGAAAAAATGCTTCACTTAAATTGAGTGAGTTCAATAGAATTCCTATTGTTATTAACGAAACATCCAGGTCTGCAAATCTTATAGAATAAGAAATAGAAAAGAAATATATAAAGTTCCCTTCGCCAATATCGAATAACTTTGACGCTTTCAAAACTTTTTTCTGAGAATAAAGACATGAATCCTTTTGTCTTCTGTTTCTCTTATGTAACAATATCGCGCGCGAAAGGAAAATAAAAACTTTTTCAAAACATATCTCTCCAGCTGGACCGAAATCTATCTGCTTTTATCAAGAACCATTTTTTATAAAACAGAAATACTTGCATGCAGTCAAACGGTGACGAAAGCAACAAAAAAAAAAAAAAAACACAGAACTGGGGAGAAATCAACGTAAAAGACGAAAGAGAAGATTACTTTACATATATTGATGTCATCAGGACATAAATTATGACTAAATTTTTCCAAATAACAAAATGATTTTGAAATGTTGACATAGTCCAGGTTACCGTCAGAAACACCAAAACTTAATCCATATCCTAAAGCCATCAAAATGTTAAATTCTCTGTCTTTTCTGGAATGTTCTTAAGGGCTTTACGTGTTAGTAGTCTGCAGTTCATTGATGCTGAGATAAAAACTATTTATGATATTGTTTTGAAACTTAAATACCCAAGGATCTTTGTGGATGTAGCATGGAAAAGAGCCAGGAAAACATTTTATTTAACTAACAACAAACTTGAATTCAGCAAGCATAATATTCTCAAATTACTGTATTATGAAAGGTTTTTACAAATTCCTAGAATTTTAAAGCTTTTCAACATAAATGTTGTTTTCAGTAATTTTAATGTTAAGAGTTTAGTGATAAAAAATTCTCCTAAAGAGGTTTCTGGCTGCATCTATGAAATTCCTTGTAAAAAAAAAAGTGATAAAATATATTATGGACAAACTGGAAAATCACTTTCACAACGAATCAAACAACACCAATATTCTGTGAGAACTGGCCAAATATCGAATGCATTATTCGTACATATGAGAGATTTAGATCTTCCTATTAACTGGAGTAAAGCAAGACCTTTAGTCTCGTGCAATGACACAGTTAAAAAGAATATCATCGAATCTTGTTTTATTAAGTCAAATAATGAAAGTGTTCTTAATTAGTTTGCGACCGCGTGATCCCGGATTTGCCGTGGATTAACATTTTGTTTTTTACCCCCTCACAATTAACCATCTGGTATTCAAGGTTATGCATGTTTTCGGATTTTGTAAGCCTATACTTTAGTATTTCTTGTTGTTTAGCGGTAGGTTCAGTTTTTGACAGCTCGATCCCGGGTTATCCTGGATTAACACCCTGTTTATTATCCTTTGACAACTGACCATCTGGTATTCTTTTTCTTTTTGTTTACTTTGTAACATTTTTTATATCTGTGTCTCATTCGTGCCATGACGATGAGTTAATAAACGTGAAAGCACTTGGTACTGAACTTCTGCCTGTCACTTTCCCGTGAGATTTGCTTATATATATATATATATATATATATATATATATATATATATATATATATATATATATATATATATATATATATATATATATATATATATATATATATATATATATATATATATATATATATATATATATATATATATATATATATATGACAGTTTTTGATCACACCATGATTTATATACAATCATGAAGCTACAAATGTCGCTTAATATCAAATCCATGCTACCTCGGGAATATCCCCGATGAAATTATCACCGAAGGGGAATTTATAAGTGATAAATGGACGGGCACTGCCGAATCTCGATCCACGACACAGACGCGCCATCCAGCAACTCCAGTCGACGTTACCACCGAGCCATCAAGAGGTATAAATTAACGCCGAGTCTGGTGTACTTTATTTACCCGTCGAGAGCGGGGAAATTGTAAGCTTCGGCATTAACTCACCTCGACCATGATAGTTCTTTGGTGACGTTTTGGAACACGCAGCTTTTTATGACATTTTTTTCACACCGTGATTTATATACAATCATGAAGCTACAAATGT
>NC_089766.1:21837745-21845245 GCF_040412425.1 Macrobrachium rosenbergii | reverse complement strand
GTAATATGTTTAAGTAAGAGTCTAAAATAGTTCAGAAAAACGATGCCATATCCTTGGAAAATATATAGAATTCAGTCTTTAAAACCGCAAAGAACCTGTTTATCTGGAGGCAATGTTGATGTTATTTTCATATTGGAAATAATTTTCCAACATTACTTGAAAAACAAATAGTTATGATAGTTTCTAAGAAGGGTCATCCATTGAGATTAGAAAGAGAATGCAATGTGCAATCGATATTTTTCCAGAAGGGAAGGAAGTTCTATCAACCCCTGGAAATGAGACGAAAGGAAGAGTTATATTTGGCTATCTATTAGGTCTTTCAACTGTTTAGGTAATCATTTGTTTGCTATGTGCCTTGGCAAATTTAATTATATTCATTAATAGAGAGATATTTGGTTGCCCCAGTGAACTTGTTTCAATAAAATCTGTTATCTTCAGCATAAAGTGTGAGACTTAGAACTGCCATTCCGAGTGAGTGACTGACTGGCTGATGAAATGGCATCACTATTTTGAGGCCATCTCCAACAGAGAGACTTTTTAATCCCACCGTGGAAACGATCTTGAAATGGAAATGATTTACACAAGATGTGTAGAAGTCATTTTTTTTAATCATGATTATTTCCTTTGCTACCGAACTGCCTAGTTAATGCAGGACGTGTCATCCCAAAGATCTTTCACAAAAGAGGCTTTTTCTCTGTTTGCAAGGTTGAAGTAGATTTGCTCCTACAGTGTTTATTGTTCCTCTTCTCCTGGATTTGCTTTCTCCATCTACTTACTTGTTTCTGTCTTTTAAATTCTAATTTTGTAGAGCTCTCTGTCTAATTTCTCTTCATTGTGAAGGCTCAGATATGTGTATCATGGAGATTTATTATTGTTAACTCAGTCACTTACTTTTATTAATCATGAAAACTAATTAGATATTCCGTGGAGCTTTGTGTTATTCCAAGCTACGAAATTGCTCACATAAAGGCCGAGGATAAATTTAGAATCGTTCAAAGATTTCAAAGGGAAGATGATCGGCATTATGTGAGCAACTGATGTAGTCTTGCCCCATCTCAATTTGCTTTACAGAATAACACAGGTTACTGAAGAGAGAAGGGGAATGCTTAGAGGGAACCGATAATAACATAAAAAAATGAATGAAATAATTAATATCAGCTCCCTTTTGTTTAGTCCTTTTTTCTGAAGTGACTGTTTGAGTTTGAAAATTAGTTGAAGAAATTAGTATGATCATACGTATATATCTAAAGAGCGACCATAAAAGGATCAATATATCCTTGTAATATACTAAGTATATTAGATAAGTGACCTGGACAGCCATCATCACCCGGCACCAATCTGGGAACAATCATTGCGGGATTTGTACAAAATTGTAAGGAGAACCTTTCTTTTAATAAGAAAGTAAACTTGAATAATTTATGCACGCGTGTTCGGCGGTGGTTAAAGCCTTCGAGGGGGTTTTCCTCCCCACAACAGGTTTTGTTAATGACTGATTTTGTTTCCCTTCTAAGGTGTTAAACAACATTTCCTGGAATAACGATTGACTCGGTTATTTGTGCTTCTATTTCGAAGTACTGTATATTGAGTAATATATTTCTAAGTCCATTTCAGTTTATTTTTCTGTGACTTAGAAACAGAAGTATACTTTTGTTAATTCATTTAGGCCCATGATAATAGATTACAAATAAGTATATATTTCTAAACAATAGTTACGAACCTTCCTCAGTATAGTTCGAAAAAGCTTTCTTCTGTATTAAATGTGACCTACACTTTTTAGTTGACGAGTCTGAAAAAAACTCGAAAGGTAATTCAGAAAAACTGCATGCAGAATATCTCTTATGCAAAATCTTTTCGGTCTTTCATCGCTATGTGAAGCCTCCAGAGGTATTTGGTGGGACAGAGAACAGAAGACAGAAACCTTTGGCATTTCTCTTCTGTTTGTTGCAAGCGCTTTCTCCATCCCCTTCTCTGTTCCCGAGAAGGAAACGTTTCCCACAGACTCTACTCCTCTTGTCTGTAGAGGAGTTTCATCAATAGATTAACTGCAGAGAGCGCTGCTTCAACCGAAAGTTATTTGGTTCCTTGTTAACAAGTTGTAACCATAGATTTTTTATTATCTAGTATTAGGAATACATTTCATTTCACGCAGTCGTTTCACTTCTTCTCAAGGGCTACAGCAACATATCAGTTATATATATATATATATATATATATATATATATATATATATATATATATATATATATATATATATATATATATATATATATATATATATATATATATATATATATATATATATATATATATATTTATATATAATTTATATATATATATATATATATATATATATATATATATATATATATATATATATATATATATATATATATATATATATATATATATATATATATATATATATATATATATATATATATATATCTTCTTCTTCTTTTTTAACGTGCTTTTTCCCATTTTTGTATGGGGTAAGCACGATGCCTTCTTTTTGAAGGACTTTTGATTTGGCTTTGGGGTAGACCGTAGTCTCGATCGGCTGCCCTGCCTGACATCGCTTAGACCCCGGTAGCGTATGTTTCATGTATCATACCCGACCCAACGTCCTTTCTTCCCAGCAGCGAGAAGTTGTTGCGTGGGTAGGGCGAGAGTTCGAGACGTGTGAGATGTTTGTTATGTTTTTAGAAGGTGTTGTAATGGCTTTGTTTTGTGTGTGTATTTAGTCTGTAACACCCATTTGCTTTTTAAGCAAACCTATCCGTTGATTACATATATAATCCCGGGATGTCTACACAGATAGCAAAGTGTCTGCCTCTCTGATCAGTCGGCTGCGGATTTGAACCCGCGCCACAGACCTCTACGAAGTCCGAAGCTGCTGCTGTAACCGACTGAGCCATCGAGGCTCATATATATATATATATATATATATATATATATATATATATATATATATATATATATATATATATATATATATATATATATATATATATATAGCATACAGAAATGAAGACGAGGCCCCTTAAATATCTAATGTGGTATTGGAAGGCCTGGTGGAGTTCATACCGAGTGAAACAAGGTACCAGGGCTCTCCCGCCCTCGGGCATGTAAGACTTGATGAAGTCCTCGAAAGAACTCATGGTTCCTGTCTTCCACAGTGAGGCCAGAGAAGCGGCTTAGTTTGTAAAATGTAAAACATTGCTCTCCGGGCTTCCCTGGGTGACACCAGAGGATGATTCTTCTATTCTGCCGGGAACCCAAAGTTCCCTCCGGAATCACATCCTTTTGATAGCTTCTATCGTTCATTTTGATTCAGCCTGATACAAGAAAAAGACACACGACCCGACCCACCTCCTACCTTCTTCAATCCCATGGGGACACAGGATTCATTCAGCCAGCCATCCCGAGGAAATTTTGGATTTCTTTTCGGGGTTTGTAGGGGACTCCAACGTTAAATAATGTCCAAAAAGCTGGTGAGTCGTGCATCTTTATTTCACTGTTAGACCCACGGTCTGGGTTTATAGCTAGACCGTGGTTAAACCATATCAAAATCAGACCAAACCGTATGTAATTACTGGTAAAGATTCCTCAGAATATACGTCTGTAATCAAAGAATGAACGATTATAAGACACGAAAGTGACTATCAATAAGTATTATAAATTACAAATACGTAAATGAGGTAAGCAGTGATGTTGCATATCCTTGAAAAGAAAAATTCGGACAGGAGGCAGTTGAATATCATGGTAAAAAGGCTTTTCCTATGCCCAGCGCTTACCAGCACAAGTTATATGGTCATCACCATACAAATACTCCTTTAACTAGAACGCAAACGTTGGGTCTGAGAGACCCACCCCAGTTGTGATCACGTGATCACTCTGTGTGTATTGGTGCTGGCCACCGCCCCCTCCCCAGTACCCTCCTCCCATATGTTGCCCTTGTAGGGGAAGGTCATATCAATCTACTCTTTCCTTGTATTTTTTCAATAGGCTTGTTTTGGGTCTGACAGACCCAAAGTTTGTATTAACGTCTACAAGCAGGCGTGGGTCTGTACCCAACGTTTGTGTCAGTGATGCATGTGTGTATGTGATTTTTAGGGGAAATTGCTCTTCAGCGTGACTTTTATAGTGAAATATATGTGTGGTGAACAGTTATCCTCTAAGGCGCTGCAAGAAGTGGCCTGCATCCAAAGACAGAAAGATTCGCTTCAGGTGCCTGAGGTGTGAGAGTCCTGTCTGCCAGAGCCACTACTATTCTCTCTGTGCCAGCTGTGCAGAATCCCAGGTAAGTGATCTGCAAAACATGTATAAATCGGGTTGGAAATCAAGGGGTCTATCCTTAGGAAGGAATAAAAATCAGGTGGTGTGCATTTACAGGGGTACATAAGTATATGAATTTTTTTTTATTTCATGTACATCAATTTTTCACACTAAAAATAAAATGCACCTCTTTTGCCTATATCCATTACAGTAAGCTGTTGTGCCAGAGGGTTGTGGCTGCCCATGCCGATGCTGCAGGGACCTGCGAGAGTGTGTGAAGAAGGACGAGTCCTTAGATTTTCTAGTTCTAGAGTACTACGTATTATTTAGAATTTTTTCAAATTTGGGGGGATTTTCAATTTTTTTTTTTTTAGTCACCCCTGAAGTGGTTAAATTTTCTTTCGATTTTTTGGGGCGTTATAAATAATTTTAATACGTTATATTTTCTTTGCGTATCTTTAGACTTAGTAAAAATTGAGCATTAAATATTTTTGTTTAATTTTCCAAAACTGGGTCTGTCACACCCATCGTTTGTGGTAAGTTGGTTAACACAAGACGTTTGTGTTCTAAGTTAATCAGGTGGCCAGACCCGCTCTCCAGTAGGTCATCAACTGGGGAGGTGAATCATTATTATGATGTCACTTGCTACATTTAATGACCTTCTTCATTAGTTTCATCTCGTTCTTTATTTCCCTTTTATGTTGAGGAAGCTTTCTCTGTCTCTTCCTGTAACGGGATCTTTCGACTTGAAGAACTTTCCTTTCATAAATTTATTCTTGAGAAAGAATATCGCCAACGAACGCAGTCAGAGCAACACATGAATAATTAATGAGGAGAAATATGAAAAAGAGGAAGCGCAAATAACTGCATCTCTCACCGAGACTTTGGATAATTGCAGCTAATGAGGTTGATTTACAAATCTTCGCTTCAAAGGGAAGTGATTTTTATATTGTGTTACCGCAGTGCATTTTTCTTTGTTGTTTATTGCAATGGTTTACATTTAATAAACTCTAATTCTTTCTGTGTCAAGACATCATAAACTAAATCTTTAACGGAAAATGCCGGCGACGGTTTTTTTCTGTTTCAGTTTGATTTGATAAAACATCATTGAATTTTTTATTCTTGAAATTCTTGTAAAATACGATCTTCAGGCCCTTCTTGCCCTCCGAAAAATATCCCCTAGAGAAGAGAATGATTAATATGAGGGTTGATATACAAAGAATAAGAACAAGTAGAAGAAAAAATCAAATAATGTTTGACAGCTGGCCCTCTCTCTCTCTCTCTCTCTCTCTCTCTCTCTCTCTCTCTCTCTCTCTCTCTCTCTCGTCACGAGACATCTCTAAAGATTAGTGTTGCAGCCGAGGTAATTCTCCCGAAATCCTTCTCCTTTCATCCATAACATAATTCTAATCCTATTCCCAAAAGCCCGGGAACTGGGATCCTACGACCATCCAGGAAAGGGGACATCCCTCCTACTGGATGGAGAAGGCGCAGCTGAGGCGCAAATTCACAACTGAGAAGAAAAGGGAACAATCGTATATAATTAAGCATGGATGAGGCAACCAACCCGCCCCACCTTTGGAAGTTGTAATCATCTAGAATGGGAACTATGGCTGAGTGGCGAAGCACTCGACTCACGTTTGCCAGGTCAATTGATCGCTTGCAGCATACACCCCACAGTCCATCGAACTGCTGAGGCTTGCAGTGTTACCCCAGAGGGGTTGCTAAGAAACCGGAAGGCTGTACCCATCTGTCGCCACCCCTCCCGAGAGAAAGGGGACCTATGTATCTGTTTGAGTTCAAATTTGTGCAGAAGTAAAGTTTGGACAATAAAGGAAAGCGATCGTTATATCAGCTAATTCCAAGTAGAGTATGTAGCAGAAGGCATGGCTGCTCGTTTTGATACTCTCAAGAAAAGTAGAGTTATTTTCAACATAAGCATATGATTTGCGATAATGTTCGGCCGAAGGTTTGGTAAATGCCTGAATCATGAAATTTCTGCCGAGATGCCAAGCACTGGGACACTTTCAGCCATTCGGTGTTCAAGACGTGAAGAGAGGGTGTTGGAGTAGTTGGACAGCAAGATAAAGGGAAGAGGAAAATAGCTGAGATAAATTAGAAGGATCTAAAGGAGAAACTGGGAGAAAACCCCAGGCCTGCAATAAAGATTTACAGTAAGGTTAGAGAGGTTGGACAGCAAGTTCGAAGAAAAGAAGCAGGGATGGAAGTGAAGCAAAAGGATTAAAAGTGGGAATAGCCAGTGGTAGTAGGGACGCTGCCAACATCCTTTAGTAACGCCTACAGTGCACCCCCAAAAGGAATAAGGTTGATAATATTTTCTGTTAAAAAGGAAGTATTGCACAGCAATTGCTTTCTTTATGAAGAAAACTAAAGAGTTTCGTGTTCGTGTTAAAAATGAAAGTTTCAATTTTCCTCTCTTTGAATTCTAGCTGTATCCCATCCATAAGTGCTCTGAGGCACTGAGACATTTTTGTCCTTTTTTCTTTTCTCTTGTGACTCTACGGCGAGTTTTTTCTCTTTCTTTCTTTTTTTCTTTCTTCCCTGTACTTTTGGTTTCATGAAATTTTCGAGACGAATGATTATATGCCATACAATGTTCTTCTGGATTTTCTTCTCTAGACTGAAAAATTTGGTCCCCTATCTTAAAAAAAAAAAAAAAAATTTAAAAATTAATGGATAAAAACTTTAAGAGGTTTGCACGTCTTATTTGACTCGATAAATTATTTTAGGATGTGTGTAAATTTTCCGTTCCTCTCTCTCTCTCTCTCTCTCTCTCTCTCTCTCTCTCTCTCTCTCTCTCTCTCTCTCTCTCTCTGCGAGCAGCGGGCAGTTGGCAACTCCATCACGATAACGCACACGCCAGAGAGAGAGAGAGAGAGAGAGAGAGAGAGAGAGAGAGAGAGAGAGAGAGAGAGAGAGAGAGAGAGAGAAATTAAACACGTTCTCAAGTAAGTTATCGAATCAAATAAGGCGTTTACCATATATACTTAGAGCTTATATAATATATATATATATATATATATATATATATATATATATATATATATATATATATATATATATATATATATATATATATATATATATATATATATATATATATATATATATATATATATATATATATATATATATGTGTGTGTGTGTGTGTGTGTGTGTGTGTGTGTGTGTGTGTGTGTGTGTGTGTGTGTGTGTGCATTACGT
>NC_089766.1:21785245-21832745 GCF_040412425.1 Macrobrachium rosenbergii | reverse complement strand
ATCTTCCTTACTTTTCTTTTTGTCAGATATCAAGATAATTACAATTTGCAGCACAGGACTGCATAGATCATTTTGATGCTCTGTTGATTTTGGTATTTATATGCTTGTAAAAAAATATTTGTGCACTTTAAAAACAGACATGTAAAGATTTATATCTATGGATATTTAAGTGTGCGATGTGTTTCATTGCTTTATGCGGAGACAGAATTCCTGGTTAACCGACAAGCGAAAAACCTCTAGGCGAAAGAACTGAGGAGAGAGACGTCCATCAATATATGTAGACTAACAGACAAGTGCGGATAAGTGTCAATGGGATTTCTAGCTTCAGTGTTGTCGCTTACATTGAAATATTAGAGTTTTGTACTTTTCTATCTAATGGGGAGCCTTTTCAGAAGAGAAAGAAGGGGCTCTTCAAAACCTGGAAAGTCTTCCGGCTCAGACACAGCGTCCTAGTTAATGAAGTAGAGGCTCTCCAGGCGAAAGTAGTTTTCCCTAAAGGTTTTTTAAGCCGCGCGTTTTTTGCTGCTAAATGTCTTCTTGATTTGTTCATGTGTTTTATGTCATCAACTTATAGATCACAGGATGTTGAGAGAGGCTTTTTTATGTAGCTTGTATGAAGAAATATGGTTTAGTTTAATTTATTCAGGTATTTATATATTTGCATATATATATATATATATATATATATATATATATATATATATATATATATATATATATATATATATATATATATATATATATATATATATATATATATATATATATATATATATATAAGTACCTTTTTGATTATCACACACACATATATATGCATGTGTTTAATAATGTAAACCCAATTTTATTTACAGTGTATTATTTAAAATTTGAAATGTCCAGGAAGGAAAAAAAAAGCAATTCAATTGTAATTAAAAATGGTGCTGAAACCGAAGGACACTTTCATTTATGCTATATTTCATTCATGTTCAAAAATTATTAGATTGTAAAAAACAAAGCAACTTTGCCTTAGCTACGTGGGTACTAGAATCCTTGATTGTCTGCAGAAATTCCCATGTCCTGTTATTTGCTTGTGTTTATAAAATTAAAATTGTTCACAATAAAAGCAGGCATTAGAACACAACATAGGCATGGTCAGGTTAGCTTCTAACAAGCTGGGTAAATTAAACATTCTTCTACTTTGAACAGCTCCTCGGAATTAGGAGTGACTCGTCCGTCATGATGCGGATCACTATCCTGGGAGGTTTTCTCTCTGATGGAGGCCCCAACTCTTACATAAATCAAACCTGGGATCAATTTAGCTCCGTCTTCTTCTTCTTCACCGATTACTTAGGAAAGTCTTCTCCAAAACCTCTTGAGTGCATACCATCTCTACTGCTCCGCGTTCTCGTTATTTACAACAGGGCTGACAATCCCATAGATATTGTGTGAAATTTTCATTATTCCATGCCCTACACTTCGAAACTGTTCGAGTCTCTCTGGCCTCTATGTTTGCACAGACAGTTTCAGTAACAAGAAAACTTTATGTTAACGACATTAGTCATCAATTAGCTCCCTCTTTCGTCTTCATATTTCTCTTAGTTTTATGAGGTAAGCTAGGTCATGCCAACCAACCATTTCCATGATCTGTTAAAAGAAATCTTAATTGGGAACTGTAGTTAAGTCTGTTGCATTTGACATCGCTACTTATTGACATAAGTAGTATAATTCACTTAAAACGAAGGTCGTAATCACTTGCGTTAATTTAACTTTAACATATCGGTGAAAAAATGTTACAGATTCCAGCAAGAGAATTACAACCCATAGGTTGGTCTCTGACTGCAGAGAGCATTCGAATCAGTAAATGCGATTGTCTTCGACAGTTCGGAAAGAGAATTGCCCATTCACGGAAGTGAAGAAGGAGAAAATGTAAACACTCGAGGACGAAATCAATAAACCGTATATCCTGTCGTTAAAGTGAACTTCATTCCAAAAACCCGAAAGGTTTCCTGCCGGCCGTTGAAAGCCTGATCCTCACCCACAGCCTCTGGCTAAAATATATTTGCTTTCCATTTAGGACGTTTGGGTTGTTTGCCCCAATTTTTGACTGATGAAGGATGTATAGGTATTATGCCTCAAGAAAATAAATCCACCAAGGAGCAATTTCCTAAATGAATTTGGGCTTCACCTTTCCAGATCAAACATACACATAGAGTTCATTTCGTTGGTTCGAGCCCATTATTATATAAAATTCCCCTTCGGTCATATATATATATATATATATATATATATATATATATATATATATATATATATATATATATATATATATATATATATATATATATATATATATAAAGTGTGCTTGTGCGTTTGTGTGTGTGTGTGTAGTGCGTATTTAAGCAGTAATGTAAAGGAATATGCTCTACAATTAGAAATTCTAATACATTTATAAAAATAAGCAAATGAGTAAGACAAGTGTAAATGAGAGAGAGAGAGAGAGAGAGAGAGAGAGAGAGAGAGAGAGAGAGAGATTTTGTAAGATCTAGATATGTGGATATTTGATCGAACGAGGGCAACAGACGCTAGGTAAAGGGGCAGAGGGAAAAAACGCAGGTGTCATTGATGAAATTTATACAAAAATTTAACTGGAAGAATGGTTTTCTTTTTATTTTAAATCACCCACCACATATTTAGACATAAGGTAGAAAAGATTTCCTG
Source organism: Macrobrachium rosenbergii (assembly GCF_040412425.1). Lineage (NCBI taxonomy): Eukaryota > Metazoa > Arthropoda > Malacostraca > Decapoda > Palaemonidae > Macrobrachium > Macrobrachium rosenbergii. The sequence goes on along the minus strand of NC_089766.1, from coordinate 21,830,048 downwards.
CCGGACACCTGGATCATTCATCTAAGACCCTGTGCTCAAATGCATTACAGTTATCATCGTGGTTCTGGAGATTGTCGTCCCAGATAAAACAAAGGACAATGCCTGTTGGACCCATATCACTTCCAAGCGTCAAAATATTTACTATGTCAAGCAATCTTTCCACCAACTTCTAGTTTAGAGTAAAATGCACTGGAATGACTTCCAAAGAAAAACTAGAGTTACAAGGAATCTCTCTCTCTCTCTCTCTCTCTCTCTCTCTCTCTCTCTCTCTCTCTCTCTCTCTCTCTCTCTCTCTCTCTCTTGATTTAATGTCAATCCCCGGAAATGAGTCCTATAGAATTTGACTTTCTTAAGTATGAATTGACTGGATACAGGAGGACTTCGTTGTTCTAAAGCAACGGAAAATTCCTTTTGACAAAAGTTTTGGCACAAACTGAACTTACTGATAGCTTTCGTTTTCTTTTCATAAAGAATTCCGATATTCCTATCCCTGTGATATGTGACAAAGGAGAAAGTCCTAAGGCTCATCTGAGGTGGAAGAAGTGTTGAGAAAAGGAAATCAGACCCAAAAGCTCTCCTGCCTGACTGCAACACCGTTTCCGTATTTTCTTTCTTTGTCTGGAGAATCTGAAAGGCCTCCTTGGGCCTCTTAAGAAGTAGAATTTGTTCTTCCAATTAAGACATAAGGGCCATGAGACATAGCTTAGACATTCTTAAGAATTTTTCAAATGTTTAAGTAATAATTAGCCTAGATTTAGAGACAAAGTCACGTATCTGTCTCTTGGAGAGTTTTCTATTCTCCGCCGTTCGTAGAATAAAAAAAAAAACTCCGACAGAGGAGCTGTTGATAGAAAAAGAAATCCTCGGAGCCCAAAATAAATTGCATTTTCATGAAGGTGATATTCAACAGAACATTAAGCTTCCAAAGACCTTTCGCGAGGTCATAAAGAAAAAATAACTTCTTCTGCCGATCCACTCCTTTCTCTCTGTCGCATGTTTATTAAGGGACCTAACTTCGAATCATTGTAGAGTAATTATTTCGTGAACTGCACAAGGTTACAAGCGCAAAGGTGTCATATTGAAGATGGATTTTATCCTCTTCAGAAAATTGAAACGTTAGCAACAGGTATGAAAACAAGCATGCAAGTGTCACTGGGTTAAATCAGGCTAGGCTTTGCCACAAGTTTTTATTTTTTGTTTAGAAAATGATTGTGAAGAATAGACAGTTCCATATTTCCTCGATTATAAGATGCTCAGGACACAAGTTCTAATGGCATAATATAGATGGCCGTCGTTTGTAGTGTCATTGGAGAAGAATGCAGAAGAATGACAAACCTCAAAAGTTCTCGCGTCTCCCTATTAAGTATGGCTGCCTTGTGTCTTGTTTCCCTCCCAGGAAAGTCGAAAGCCTAGTAATGGATGAGGCGACTAATGGAGCGAGGGAGCCTTCTGCTGGGTCTGATGCACGTGACTGGCAAACAGGATGTGGTGGCGTCACGCAGAGGAAGATTTAGGGAGCCTAAATAATGATGGGAATGGTATCGAAAACGTTGACATGGTTTTGAAGATGATGTAAGCGTAATATGTAAAGTCGACATTATGATAATAGTAAAAAAAAATAATAAATTATTTCCTTTCATAATCGTATGCAAGTAGTCTTTGGAGGGACCTTTCCTAGATAGTGACCCCAAGGGTTTTCGGGGGTCATTATCTACGACTAATATATCCTTGGGGTCATTAGCTTTATGATATTTACAGTGTTTTGTTTATGCTTTTACGGTGATCCGCAATGGGCTTGTACTAAACACACCTCAAAGGTAGATAACATACCAGGTTAAAACCCTTGGGCGTCCCATCTGGGAAAGATCTCTTTGGAGTGGCGGCGTCAGCAGTCTGTCACATTCCCAAGGCACACATTTTCTTCTTGGTATTAAAAATTCCTCTCGTGTTCCTTAACTTGAATTGATTGAAGAACAATCCTGAACTGCGACAAAGGTGTTCAGCTGAAATAACTTTTCTCTTTCAATTAATTCTTGACTGCTGGTAACATATTCACCATTCTTGTCAAACATTTCAGATTCCTGAAGAATAATGTCAATTAATGCCCTCAAAAGCTTTATTTATAATGTGAAGAGAAAAATCCACAGGTCCCCCCACCCCCGCCCCGAGTTAAGGTGATAGGGTTCAAGTTGTGACCCAGAAGAGAGTTCCAGGCAAAAAGGGCGCACAGTAATTATCTCCGATTCCTTTTCTCATGAATCAACAGATTCTTTTATTCAGACACAATGGTCAGTTTCCTTTTAGTTACTCATCCATTTATTCCTTCATTTTTTATTCATCTAAAATATAAATGTATCACTTTACATGCTTTTCGTTTCACTCTTTCCTTTTCCCACAAAACATTCTCAAAACCCCAGGACTTTTTATCTTTTTTTTTTTATCGGAGTTGGACCCATTATGAATATCAGTTACAGTAATAATCACTGTAAAAATATATATAATAGTATTTTCTATCAGTGACACATGGTCATTCCTGCATGTATTTTGTACCTTAGCGTGGTAGGCACGACCTAATTAATAAGATTGCCATATTTCCTTAAGAGAAGCATGGCTATAGTATTAAATTTTAAAAAATATATATAATTCTTCGTGGGATCCCTTATCACCCGTCATATATTTCCGGACACAATTCCTTCCTCTCTCCTCTCGTTTCCCCTGGGGAAGGGAGTGCTCAGATAATTCTCTCGTCTTCTGGGACCCTTTTCAACGCCTTGAGAATTCCTCGTGTTATATGATCTTTAATTACAAGATAATAAGGGGGAATGTCCCAGTTTTTGCAATAGGCATGATTGTAGGTGAAATGAATGCACGTCGGTCGCGACACTTTCTATACTTGTCGTAGGAAATCTGTTTTGACCTCACATATCCGGTTCGATCCCAGGAGCTTATCAGATGAGACGCAGGGGCCGCTAATCATCATCATCGTCAGTTTTTTAATGTCTGATTTCCATCACATTTATCGAGTGGAATAATTTGGATGAAACTCTGTCCCTTGACCACTGGGGAGAAGAAAGGGAAGAGGAAAGAGTCTCACTTCCCTTTTGAAATATTCCAACAGGGGATGAAGTGATTTTGTTTCAATGCAAATATGATGGATCTCTCTCTCTCTCTCTCTCTCTCTCTCTCTCTCTCTCTCTCTCTCTCTCTCTCTCTCTCTCAATCTGTCTATCTATGCCATTCTCTCTGTTCTTCTGTCTGTTAGTCCTTCTCCATAGTCTCTCTTTCTGTTTGTCTGTTTATATGTCCACTATAATTTTTATTACTCTTCTCCAATGAACCTTATAAAAACTAATCATCTTTTAGAACTTGTATAGTATATATATATATATATATATATATATATATATATATATATATATATATATATATATATATATATATATATATATATATATATATATATATATATATATATATATAAATATATATATATATATATATATATATATATATATATATATATATATCCTTTCATTTTTATCTTACAAGAAATTCCTTCAGAATTAATACTGATGCAATGTAAACTGGTCACTGGAATCTACCTCTAGGGGTGTCATTGCATAACCGACTGTAAGCAACTGATGAAACCCAGAGACTTATCATTTTATTCCTGATTCATAGCAACCACTGTAGCTGAAAGACTATAAATGGCTTCCGTCAGGATACAAAGAATTCCTCTTGAAATCAAGGAAGCCAGTCAAAAAATATCTTATCGATCATTTTGTTTACATTTTGCTAAATGTACCGGGAGCTTTCGATGCACTTACGTTAATGAAGAGAACTGTCAAAAGTGGAGATGTAAAATTTAATTTTGCTATTTCCGTTACGCCATTTATATTGAAACTGTAATTAATATATTTCACTTTAATTATAACGCTAGAGTAAATGGTTTTTCATATTCAGTTGGTCTTTACAAAAGAAAATGACAGGAGTATTTACAGATGCAGTGCGGTGCCAAAAAGACTTGATAACATTTCTGAGGTAATGATTTCGATGAATTTTTCCCTCTTAAAATAACATGGACCCGAGTGCCTGTAACCACCTCTAATAAAATATGGTGCGCATAATTAAATGAGAGAGAGAGAGAGAGAGAGAGAGAGAGAGAGAGAGAGAGAGAGAGAGAGAGAGAGAGAGAGAGAGAGAGAGAGTTACTAATTAGCTCTCAGCCTCAAAATATAATATATATATATATATATATATATATATATATATATATATATATATATATATATATATATATATATATATATATATATATATATATATATATATAAGGAGAACCTAGACCCAACAGTGAACACCAGGCCCAGTCTGTAAAACAGGGCCCTCCGGGCCCCCCTGGGAAGCACCAGATGAGGGCTCCTCGGCTGAGCCGGATACCCAAAGCCTCCTTCGGAATCACCCGGAGGATCGCCTTCAGTATCCATTTTGATTTGGTCTGATACTGGAAGAAGACTGACCATCCAGCTCCTGCTTCCTGCAGTCCCTCAGAAATAGTTGGTTCATTCCACCAGCCATTCTGGATTTCTTTAGCTCCGGTATCTTGTTGAGGCTCCAACGTCAAACGCAGTTTGCTGGAGATGATGGAACGGTTACCAGAGAGGATCTAGTGTTTCTGAGGAATGGCAGGAAGTAAAAGCTCAATCCTATGTCTTGTTTCAGCGTTAGACTAAATCAGCTTCATTATGGAGCGAGCAATGAAACAGTACTGAATGAGTTCCTCCTTCCTAGTCACAGAGGGAGACCCTGGAATGACAGGAGTGGTTTCTACTTGGCGCCTCATAAGTGGAATGATTTGTAATACAGTGAAAACTCGCCTTTTTCGTTATTTTGCTGTAATTTAAGCACGATTTAATAAACAAAATACGAATAGCATTTTTCACTTTGAAAATAAAAGGTTCTTTACTCAATCTAATGGCTTTCTTTGCTCTATATTTCCCGGTATAATTACTTTAAATAAGTCCTCTAATGAAAATATGAACATAAAATTCAGGATAAATATATTAGGTACTTTCCAGGAAAATTTAAAGAGACAGACAGACAGATAGACCGAGAGCTCGGAGAGAGAGAGAGAGAGAGAGAGAGAGAGAGAGAGAGAGAGAGAGAGAGAGAGAGAGAGAGAGAGAGAGAGAGGGCAAAGTGGAATCTCCAATTTTTCTTCCTTCATGGTGAAGGCACTGGTGAGTGCGACCATTTTCAGACCTCCATCTCCCATCCATGAAGGCGTCTTTTCCCTTCATAAATCGACAGCTCTTAATCCTTCACAGCAGATCATTGTCCTTTCTCTCCAATCCCTGGGGCCATTCACTAAAGGCCCCATCACCCTTCTCTCGAGGCAAAATTCTACTCATAATCCTTCGAATAATTTGATTTCCACGCTTTCCATTTTTATTCTCCTTCTCTTTGTTATACCGGAAAATCCTACTTTGTTTCTTATTTAATAAGCGTCCAAAGAATTAAATTCTTTGTTCATTTCGGCTGAATTCTAATTATCGTTAGATTCGAGCTTTGGTCTGTTTTTCTTACTAGCAAGTAAAGCTGAAAGTCCCTATCCTTTTATGTATATATATATATATATATATATATATATATATATATATATATATATATATATATATATATATATATATATATATATATATATATATATATAGTTACATTCTTGGGCTGGTTCGAAGAATGGGATTTGAAAAGCCTGGCACTGGCACTAACCCCAAAGCCAGGCACCAGATTAAGGTTAGTGGAATGCTATGTCCAAGATAGACGGAGTTTGGCACTGCTCAAGGCTCTCAAGTGGCACTGGCAGAGAATTGGAGTCAGGCGTGGCTGACGAGGGACCCGGGGTGCAAAACCCCTCAGAGTACCTGAGGCAATGGGAGACAGAGATTCCTGTCTTGGGTGGAGGGCAGAGTCTCTTGGAATGGTTCTGAGTGTGGTGGCCACTGCATTCTGTTTGGTAGAACACCTCGTCCAATTCGCTGAGTGCCCTTTTATATTACAGGTCTTGCAGCAGTACCTGGCGATTTCCCTTCATGGTGAGGGAGGAAACTTTGGGTGCCCACCCTTTTGTGAGGATCAAGGATTTGGCCTGGAGTTGCACGAAGTGTGCCGCTTCCGTCAAACACCTTGGAGATAGGAAGGTATGGCTGATGGTGGCACACCTGTCACAGAGGTGGTGTCCCGGTCAGGTGGTTTTGGAGTTAAGGCCTCCCTAGTGGAGGTAGCTAGGCAACAGAGTGGCATTGGGGAAGGACATCCCCAGAGGAGATCTCGTCTCAACAGGAACTGCACTCCAAGGCGGTGAGGTTGTGTGCCCCAAGGGGTGGTTACCTGAAGTTCAACTGTGGGAGTGGTCTTGGTTTGCCCCTCTATCCATTTCATCGTCGACCTGGTCTTTTTGTCAACAGTGGCACTGGCTGGCACTGGGCCTGGTCAATCAGGCTAATATCTGAGCCAGTGTCTACCGTAGCCGGCAGGTTCACTAGTAAGCTAGAGTCACCCAGGGGTGCCACTGAGACAAACTGAGTCCAGACCCGCTCAGGGTGAGACATATCTGGCGGCACAGCCGTGGAGGTCATGGCACTAATCAGGTTGACATGCTTGCTAGAGGAGATATGCTTTGGGCAACCAGGATATCCAGCAGTATAGTGCCCAGGAGTTCCACAGTCTTGGCAGGGTCCTTTTGAATGGGCTGATTTCCCTATGGTGACTGTCGGTTGAGAAGACTGAGTAGACGTGGAGGGAGAGGAGTTTTGGTGGTTGGTAGTAGCCTTCCTACTTTTGCCCAACTTGTAGCGGCAATCAGCTTCAGCGTGCCCAAACTTCTTACAGATGGTGCAATTAGGCTTGCTAGGTAGTCCGTTCTTTAGGCGAGTTGAGCCTGAGAGGTACCAGGGTGGCACTACGTGGCGGTGAGATGTGCTGTGGGACTGGTTGTACATTTCCCATGAATCAGCCATACGGCAGGCTTCCATAAGTGTGGTGGGCTGCTTATCACTGAGATACACAGCAAGGGGCCCAGGCACACATTGGAAAAGATCCTCCAGCATAGTCTGATCGAACAAGTCTTCAAAGGTATTGCATGACAAGGAGTCGAACCAGAGGGTACCAGACTGGGTCTTGTGACAGGCCCATTCCGTCCAGGACCAGCCGACTTCCTTGGCAAGACCTCAGAACCGTTGTCTCCATTTCTCTGAGGTTAAAAACTCTTGTAGGCTTTTGTAATAGCCATACGGACTTCAAGTATGTCGCCTCTTTGACTCTTCTCCAGTTAGCGGAGGGCTGCCTTAGCTTTTCCTTCCATGTGCTTAGCAAGCACTAAGGCCCTCTCTGTCTCAGTGGTGTTGTAATTTTCAAGGAGCGTTTTTCACTCCTCCGACCATGCTTCCGGCTCTTCCTCAGTCCACTTGGGGACTAGGGAATTAATGCTTGAGATCAGAGCATTGGGTGCAGCAGGTGTGGGGTTGGAGGCTTGTTGGATCGCCATAGCTTCAGCACTTTCCTTTCGGGCCTTCTCCAGCTCGAGCTCTTTGTCTTTGAGAGCTAGTTTGCTTTCCATGAGGGCTAATTCTCTTGCTGTCTTAGCCTCTTTGTACTTCCTCTGATCTTCTCTTTCTTCTTGTTCCACCTGGAGTATCTCATCCAGCTGTTCTTTCACCCACTGGGTGAGTTCCCATCCTGTGTAACCTGTGTCCTTGCCCATGTTCATGAGGGCTTGGCGCTGTTCTAAAGACATGGTTATAATCTATGAGGAAGGCTAGGGGAAATGGTCAGTGATGATGGGGAAGTGCCCCGTAATTGGGTGGCACTTTAGTGGGGTGGCACCTTTTCAATAAGGTGCACTGTGGTAGAGTGTGCCGTGTGAAGGTCACACTGATGGAGCGATCCTGAAGGAATAATGATCCTCAAGGGTGGCTATGCTTATAAAGTGAAAGTGATCCTGAAGGAGCAAAGGTCCTCATGGGCGGATACACTGTCGTTGGCACTGTGTATCTCAGGTACAGGTGCAGTGGCTTATATGTTAGTACTTCATCTTGGTGGCACTGGGGTGCCGGTGTGTCCCGGGGAACAGCACTAAGAGGCAGTGCAACCAAACTGCACTGAAGGAAATGGCACTCTGCCTGCGGCAAAATCTGAGTAAGGAGCAAGAGGGAAAGTGGAAAGGTAAGCACTTCAGTAACTTAAGTCGTTGGCAGTGCCTTAGATTAGTGGCATACTGTGGAAGGGAAAACCCTTGGCCTTGCACTCGTGGGTGGCTAGTTCTAAGAACTAGTGACTGCTCCCTGACATGAGGAAAGGAAGCCTTCATCCTGACATGAGGAAAAAAGGTTGGGGTTTGCACTCAATATGCGATTTGGTGCTTACGGTATACGCAAGTCTTGGGTAATGGAAACCCACTTGTGCACGACAGTCGATAACTGTTATTAAATGGTTGCACGTACACTCTTGTGAAATGCACGAGGGTTTACTCCTCGGGCTGAAGCACTTAATGTGAAAATAGATATGGAAGACAATTCAGGGGACAGGGGCGCGTATGTAAATTCGCGCACTGTGTGAATGAGTAAAAGGAAGAACTGATGGGGGATCTTCAAACATCAAAGGTTGGTGTAAAAATGAAAAGAAAAAAAAATATTGTACTTGGCTTTATGAATTAGTGGGTTTATTTTCCAATACTCATTTATTTATTTTAGTATTCCCTTTGTTGTGAATATTAGAGTTCTCTCTCTCTCTGAGAGTGTATTTGGAATGGGACGTATTCGTTGCATTATTTAATGTACTCTATTTCTTATGATAAATTACGTTATGCAAATTTACGCTAAATTAGCTTTTTTTATTGTATTGTTGGTATTTACATAAGTTAATGGCTAGATCCCGCTTTGACAAGTTATATGGTGCAAAGGGTTTTCAAATTATTATCAAGATTATCAAGAAACTTCATTAGGTTTTACTTTAGGGGGCGAAAAGAAATGGAATCTCGTTCAGCAAGTGAATGATAAGTAGTGGAACTGGGTACGCATGAGAGAGAAACAGCTGATGCTACTGGTTGTCGTCAATTGAGTGATATAACAACGATGATTTACAATTTAAGAAAAAGGACACAACTTTTCTGACTGAATTGTGGATGCTGATGCGCAAAATTGAATTATTTAACTTAAAACATCAGTAATGCCTTTACTTTACTTAATACATGAGATGTGAATTTGAACTGGATATGACAGTCTTTGAACTGTAGGGGTGGGGCGAGGGAAGGCGCATGCACCGAGCTGGTACACCACCGAATTGCCAGAGGTCGTTATGCATATTTTAACAACACGAATTTTCGAATTACACTTCACAACACAGAAATTGTACACTTTGTCTGACGTAACTGTTTTCTAACAACAATATTGGCTAACTGTTCCCGGCTAACACATGCAATAAATCCCTGACAACGCACTTCCTAATTCCTAACGATAAGTCTTCTGGCAACAGAGCACAGCTGCTATTATTATGACACAAAATTTCGCGGGCAGTTATTCTGCATCGCTAAGTTAAGAACTTGTTTGCCCTCTCTCCTTTATGTTATATGTATATTCTAACAAAGAGATTTGCAGCTAATCACTTTTTTTAAACACTTTTCCTATCTGTTCCTAACGTAGCCTTAATTTTACAACAATTATAATAATAACCCTTACTTGTTACCCTTGGCTCGGTTTAGTCTTATTTTGCCTTTGTGATTATTGGGATTAAATTATTTATGATTGTTTAACATTACCCGGTTCATTTCCTTCCTATAGTAGTCTAGTGATAGCGAAGCTAATTCTCGTTACTAGTTGACTAGGATCCTGGCGAGATTCACCAATGTTACATTCTGGGGCCGGATGGAAGAATGGGATTTTTATTCTAATTAACTGCCTTGAAAGACAGCACAAAGCACTCAGAATGTGAGCAATAAATGGAATGAATAAACCGACTTTCCTTGATATCACATCTAAGTAAAAAGAGAATTGGAGGTCACCATGGGGAAAAATTTAACCATTTATGTAATTTAAACCGAATTTATTTACAAATGAAGCAATCAGGAAATTAATGTGGAAGGGTGATTGAGCAGCAAGCAAGCACATACAAAATGTGCAATAAAATTAGACAATGCATAGCAAATTGCTGAATCTGAAAAGGCTACAGCCCTGAAATAGTTTAACACGCAAACGAACGTGAAGGTTGCTACTGGTTAAACGATTTTTGTTGGTAAGCATCTTGGTTCATCCAGGGGGTGGGTGGGGGGGACTGTCCAGTGCCCCAACTGCTAATCAGAAGATCCGATCAATTAAATTTAATTAGCACAGATAACACTATGGAGGGGAAACACTAATTATTATTGAATTAATTTACTTTGAGATTAGGCTAGTCATGAGGGCAAGAGCTATTAGGTTTGATCTGGAGGAAGGCGGTCTTTGTTTAGGTCCTGGTCTTTAGGAGAATGAAATTTGGAAATTCGGGAAAAAATGGAGAGAAATTCACGAGAAGAAAAACAGAAACTGGCGTGGTTGCATTCAAGACGCATCTGATTGGATCTGTGCAGGGAGCTCGCTTGCACGAGATGAATTTCGGCCACAGGAGTTCACAATGCCAGCGTACAAAGGAAGAAAGGACAGCTCCAACTGAATGCATTCGTGTTCCCTCTTGGAGGTTCTGGGTGCGTCTGAGGCCTGTGTGGGCGTGAAGCATCTCATATTTTTATCTATTTATTTATTTATTTTTTTGGCGTTGGGCACAAGACATCGGTCGACCTGAAATGCAATTTCCACCAGTACAAAGTTCGAAGGGAAATAGACCTTATGGCTAAGACCCTTAAAGGTTAGAAGAGGAGCCCACTTACATCCCTGATTCGCCCTTTTGTACTTAATGGCTATCTGACCCCCAAAAAACATCCGATGGTGGGGCTAAGAGGTCGGTATTGTTTCCCCCCAAATCAGGTGATCTGGGGGGATAGGCCTACATCAGTTCACCTCCCTTTCATGGCGTCTCCTACAGCCGCTGTTAAATATGATTTTCTATCTAACGGGCTAAAGGGACGAATGGAATATGTATATATATATATATATATATATATATATATATATATATATATATATATATATATATATATATATATATATATATATATTCTGGTTTTGCCTTTGTTTCTGTAGTTGGTAACCATCGAAATCTAATAGCATGGTTTTTTCCTGGTATACATCCATGGTGCCTAAGGCATCTTTCAGACCGATAGAGAGAGAGAGAGAGAGAGAGAGAGAGAGAGAGAGAGAGAGAGAGAGAGAGAGAGAGAGAGAGAGAGAGAGTATGATAAAAATGATCATCAACACTTTTTTTTTAGAAATAAAGCATAGGGAAATCATACTTTGATAAGGTTCCTTTTGGCTGTTACACACAAATGCAAGTGTTCCCTGAGCACAGAGATGCCGTCAATGCACCTCATTCCCGTGGGGGGCTAGTGCCGTCAGTGCATTTCATGCGGTGTACTGTAGGCATTACTAAAGGTTCTTTGCAGCGTATCTTCGGCCCCTAGCTACAACCTCTTTCATTATTTTTACTGTTCCTCAATTCATATTATCTTTCTTCCATCTCGTTATCCACCCCTCTTAACAAATATTTCTTAGTGCAACTGCAGGGTTTTCCTCCTGTTACACTTTTCAAACTTTTTTACTGTCAATTTCCTTGGAAATGACGTCATATTCTTTTTTGTTTTTGTTCTGAGCGCGAGGGATGAATGGTTACTTTCATTTCCTTTTATTTATCTCCTCGCTGACAACAACTAGGATTGTGCCGAGTCTTACAGACTTCATTCAGTTTTTGCGGTTCGTCATTGCACTGCGCTTATCTTTTCAGCCGTTGCTGCACCTTATTTATCGAACTTCTGTCTAATACTTAAAGCGAGAGAGAGAGAGAGATCATAAACGGAGGGATCCTTACTGGAGAGTGTCTGAACTACCGACCTCCGATTTTCTTTCTGAAAGAGAGGAAAAGACATACACATATATATGGAGAGAGAGAGAGAGAGAGAGAGAGAGAGAGATGCGGCCTTATGCTTAACGCCCTTTACGTAACCTAAAAACCTATGAATTCCTGTGTGAGAGGAAAAGATTTGAGAGGTTAAATGGCGATAAACCACAACCGAAAAAGAGGCTGTCATTTGCATGGCAGAAGTAAGTCTAGACCTTCTGCTCTAGTAATAAACAACAGCATATTATTTGCATAGCAATAATATCACCAGTAAGAGCCCACCCGCCCGTTCCGCATTTTTGTTAAGGCTAAAGCCACTTCATTTCTGGCTTGAGTCAGTCACAGATTAACCGCAAAAATCTATGGTATTATTTGCCACCTATGTATGTATGATACTGTCTAGCCAACAGTCATGACACTCGTGGAGACCTGAAACCATGGCACATCAGGCAAGATAAAGCTAGGCTTCCTCAACACACCATCAGTCATGTCATTCACGTTCTCATGCCCCCGGAGGAAACGAACAACACCAGACTCGTCCTTAGCCTGAAGTGAACGAACACCGTCGAGGAGGCTGCCACAGCGAGGGAATTGTCGCCAGAGGAAACAGTAACAACGACGGCAGAGGAAACAGACCCCAGGTATATCTCATCTGGCCATCAAAAGTAGTCTGCTAAAATTATACTGCGTGATTCACGACAGAAGAGAATTTTTTTTTTTTTTTTTATAAACTACCTTTAGATAATTCTCTTTGAAAACTACACTTTCAAGCAACACCAGCAAAGGAAGTTGCTTGATTCATGTGAGTGTCGTTGATGTCGAAAAAGTTTAAGCGACTGCACCAAGCGATTACCTTTTTTTTTTTTTTTTTTTTGCTCATTCACTATAAGATACCTTATTACACTGCTCAGGTATAAATCAACAAACAAATTTTATATCTGCTTTGTGTTTTATCTTTTCATATAAAAAAAAGGATCGGCTCTCATTGGCATACCATGGTTCATGTACGTATACCAATAAAGAAAATACTAGTTATGTAAGCTTGCTCAATCTATATATATATATATATATATATATATATATATATATATATATATATATATATATATATATTATATATATATGTGTGTGTGTGTGTGTGTGTGTGTGTGTATGTATATATATATATATATATATATATATATATATATATATATATATATATATATATATATATATATAGTATATATATATATATATATACTTTAATACAAAAACAATTGTTCTGTTTATTAGTACAATTACTAACAGGACCTCATTCATCAAACTGGATGATATCTAGAGGAGATATTTATTAAAAAAAGTTACAAGTTTCTAGGGCAAACAGTCCTCATTATCAAGTATCCATAGAAAGATTGTAACTTTTTTTGAGTAAATATCTCCACTAGATACCATCCAGTTTGAATCCAGTTTGAATATATATATATATATATATATATATATATATATATATATATATATATATATATATATATATATATATATATATATATATATATATATATATATATATATATATATATACCCATATTTGCCCTGGAAAAACTGAATGACAGCCTATCATTTACCTTGGAAAGGTAGTAACACATGGTGTGGTTTTGATTAACATGTTTATTTAAAGTAATGAATTAAAGACGGTTGCTGGCCCCATGGATTAGTCCACAGAATATTTATTTATTTATTTATTGCTCAGCCCAACACATCAAACACTAATATTCACGTTAACTGCATGTTCTACATCTATCCATAAATATAAAGTGGCTTTATATATATATATATATATATATATATATATATATATATATATATATATATATATATATATATATATATATATATATATATATATATATATATATATATATATATATATATATATATATATATATATATATATATATATATATTATATTATATATATATATATATATATATATATATATATATATATATATATATATATATATATATATATATATATATATATTCAACAGGCAAAGGAGGTTTCTCGAAACCCAGCAATACAATGAAGACAGGGGAAGCACACCAACAGGTCAAGAAAGTCATATTTATTCAGCTGCACCGTTTCGAAGCCAACCACCATTCATCATTTTCAAGCTACAAGTAATAATACCTAATTAGTACAATAAAATTAAGTGACAAATATTAAAATACACAATATAAGTTACATTAAAACAAACACAGTTAAAAATATGAATAAGGACCAACAGCTGAGTGTGGAGGCAGAAGAAGGACTGACCAAAAACGTAAACAGTTCACGAGAGATAAAGAGCCTCTAATCATACACTTTTAGCAATGTGTTTATTAAAAAATTGGTCCCCTCACTGAACACCAATGCCACGTCCACACCTCTTTATCTCTCGTGAACTGTTTCCGTTTTTGGTCAGTCCTTCTTCTGCCTCCACACTCAGCGGCTGGTCCTTATCCATATTTTTAACTGAGTTTATTTTAATGTAACTTATATTGAGTACTTTAATATTTATCACTTGATTTTATTGTACTAATTAGGTATTATTACTTGAAGCTTGAAAATAATTCCTGCTGGTTGGCTTCGAAATATTGCAGCTGAATAAATATGACTTTCTTGACCTGTTGGTGTGCTTTCCCTGTCTTCATTGTATATATACATACATATACATATATATCATATATATATACACATATCGGTAAATCATTTATGTAAGTTGAGCCAAACGATGGCCACGTGCCAAATTTTGCCAGGATCGGTCAAACAGTCCGGATTTCTATAGTGCACAAACATACAAACATTCACTTTTATAGATAAGATTATGTCTGTCCTTGTATGTCTGTTACGGGTGTGCGGGTTTGAAACCAACCCTGCTTTGTAAGTTGGGTCAAATGATGGTGGCCACCTGCCAAACATAAAAAGTATTCACTTATATATATACAGTATATATATACATATATATATATATATATATATATATATATATATATATATATATATATATATATATATATATATATATATATATATATATCACACACATTACCACAGGTGAAAAATAAGAAACGGGTGTAGGTCCTGACCGGTTTCGACTTTATTTCCAAGCCATTGACGAAGGACTGATACAGAGTGTGAGAAGTCACAAATATATATACTACAAGAACAGTACTGACGAACATACACAACCGTTAGAGGTTCCATATCCCCACTCAGGCCGGTGTCGAGGTAGGAGTGGCCTTTAAAACTCATTTGGCTAAAAATCACAATAGACTCTCAGGGGACATTGCTGATAAACAGACCATACCCCACCTCAGATCCACACCTGACAGGTGTCATGGAGGCGGAGTTTGGAAACTCATTAACATTACTACCCTCGTACTGTGTTTACAAATATGATAATCCTATTTCATATATCTCTACTGCCTACCTTAAAGTTTAAACAATTTACAAATTTCTTTTGATATTAAAGGATCAAGTTTATACATCCCTTGACTGATATTCATATTATGGTTGTAACTTTCTTTTATGAAGCTAGATTCAATGATGTTCCTTTCCAGTGCATTATTAGAATATACAATCCTTTTGCCCCTTCCCAGTTGATAGCACGATTGTTCTCACTAACATGTACAAATATACCACTGTTCCCTTGTGCATATCTCACACATTTCTTATGTTGTTCAATTCTTTTTTCCAGTGCTTTCCCAGTTTGGCCAATATAAAAGTTGTCACAAGACTTACACGGAATTTTATATACACACCCTTTAATATTGTCTGGGAGTTCTTGATAAGTACATTTTTCATTGTTGTATTGTTCTTAAATGCGACATTAACACCAAAATTCTTAAGAAGATGAGGGATATCTTTCATACTATTATTATAAGGCAGAACAAGCAAATTTTTTGTGTTGTAAGGTTCTTTCTGGTTTTGATACATAGTCTTTTTTGCCGCTTCAAATGCACTGTTTAATACACTATCAGGATATTTCAATTTTTTGCCTGCATTCCTAATCTTATCTATTTCATCATCAGTATATTCAGGGCTACATACCCGCAATGCTCTTAAAAACATAGATGAAAACACTGACTTTTTAACCTTATATAAGGTTAAATAAAGTGCCTTCTATCAATGTAGTACAAAATTCATTCAACAAAAAAGTTAGAGATATTGCAACTAGAATTACCAATGAGGAGTTACGGAAAGTCATACTCAGCAAGATATTGGGCAAAACACCCAACCTTCCTTACTTCTACGGGATCCCTAAAGTACATAAAACTGGATGTCCCTTACGACCCATTGTAGCTACGTGTGGTGCCCCCAATCCTTGTTAGCTGAGTGGCTTGCCAAGCAACTTGCCCCTTTGGTAGGCACTATATCCTCCGCACATATCAGACACAGGGATGATTTCATTCAGAGATTAAGGGCGTTGGATGGCTTCTCGGGGAAAATGTATAGTCTGGATGTCACCTCTTTATTTACCAATGTCCCTCTTGGCTATGTGCTTGAAAAATTACGTGTTAAGTTTGATAATGACCCAAGTTTATGCCCACTCCCCACCGAAGTATTTCTTGACCTCATTAAACTGTGCGTAGAGTCCACTGTTTTCACTTTCAATGGTGATGCATATGAACAAAGATCTGGAGTAGCAATGGGATCGCCCCTCTCCCCCCTGTTTTGGCTAATATCTGCATGGAGTTCTTGGAGGAGACTATTCTGAGTTCTTGCCCGTCTCGGTTTAAACCTATATTTTGGGTTCGCTATGTTGACGATATTTTCATTCTTTTCCTCCATGATGACGATCTATTCAGTGAACTAGTAGAGTTTGTTAACAGACAGATACAACAAATCAAGTTCACTTCTGAACAGGAATCAGAGCACAGATTACCTTTTTGGATGTCCTAGTTTTCACAACCCAAACACAAAGAAGTTTGAATTCTCGGTTTACCGAAAGCCGACTAATGCAGAATTATATGTTCATTTTTATTCCTATCACAGCATACAGATAAAGAAAAATATCATTGTAAACATGGCTGCCAGGGCTCTTCAGGTTTGTGACCCACAATATTTAGATGATGAAATTGCACATATTCGAAATACTTTTAGCAAGTTGAGTTACCCTACCCATTTTATTGAGGATGCTTTGTCTAAGGCTAAGAAAAAGTTTTACAACCCTTCACTCAAGCAGATTGATCACAGCAAGAGATTCATAACGCTTCCATATCACGAAAAACTAAAACTAACAGCTCAGTTAATCAATAGTACAGGTAATGTTAAAGTAGCTTTCTCATTTGAAAACTCAATCAAATCCAAATTCAATAAAAATAATAGCCACAGAATTAATAGTGATAGTAACAAGAGAGACATAGGAGTATATTCTATAAAATGCAAGCTCTGTAATTTATTTTATTTTGGGAGACAGGTAGAGGGGAAGAACATCAGATTGCAAGAACATAAAAAGCGGTTAGGGACTTCGCTCAAAACAGCGCTATTGCTAAACATTGTTGGGAGAATAATCACGTCATGGATTGGGAGGGAGGCCATAGAAGGGTAGTGGAGGGGGCTTTGATAAATATTTGCAATACATTAGATGGCAATAAAGCCTTTACGCAGGAGGACCTACATACAGACAGGCTAGTCTGTCATTCCATAAAATTAAATTTCAGGCAGTTTCTCGAGGCCCCTGATACTGTGTCTTCCTCATCTCTCCCCGCACAGGTTGTCGAAGTGGCATTTGTCGCAGAAACAACAGGCACCGATGCTGAAAGTCGTTCTCCACCCACGAACCACCTAGTCACCAGTGATGAGCACCGTACGCTCGAACGACAGCCGTTAAGAAGATCACGACGGTTGGCCCACAGATACGGGGAAACTGCCATTACATAACTGCCTAGTCCACACTGAAAGAGAGTTCGATGTTTTCTTGGATCGACTATCACCAAAATTCTTTTAAACGTGTCTTTTAATAAGAAAAACTAGTATTTTGATTCAGTTGGCTGAAGAGGACCGTTGCGCAAACGGTCGAAAGCTCCTCGTTTTTATCCCCTTTTTGTATATTTTTGTGTCTTAAAATATACAATTTATCAATTATATTATTGTGGCTTTTTAATCATTATTTTCGATCACAATATAGTGATGCTCCACAGTTAATCTTAGCCACTAACTAAAACATGCAGCACACATTTTTAACATTGACAGTGATGAAGGTCTGAGGCGATATCGACAACTTGTGAAGAAGTGGACGCAGTTATTCAAGACTAAGAATCAAGTCAAGTTCTTAGACAGCTGTCTACAAGAACAAGTCATTCCAAAATCGTTTGGCCAGATTGGAGAAGTTCCTTTTTCAGGTGAACCCTTTCCTGAATACCAAAAATCGTTCCTAGCTCAGCGCATTCTTCGCGCTAAGTCAGAGGTCCAGACAGCATTCTTTCTACTACGCGAAGCCCAGCGGGAATTGAGAGGTGTTCTTCAATCAGCAACGTTTGAAGGTGCCATGCGCCGAGCAGGTGGGATTGCACACTTCAGGGGCACTCAACATTTTCATAACCTTCAGTTAAAACTTGACAGACTGTGCCAGTTCTCTTGTTGGGCAAAAGTAGGTGAGACTAATCAGGTCATTAACCTTTCATCTTTCCGATTGGATAGCACTCATTTAGAGGTACTAAATTTAGGTTTGAATTTTAATTTACGTCCTGGAAAAGATTTTCTCATTAAAAGCCTAGCCTCTATCAATAATTTTAAATATCATAACCCACAAGATAAACTTGATATTTTGAAGGGTCGATTCTTGCCTCCGAATTAAGTAAAAGCAATTTCTGTATTCCTTTGAGACACAGGAAAGCCTTGGAGGAGTTATCTAAGAATAATGATATCAAAGTAAAGAAGGCTGACAAGGGAGGCTCCATTGTTGTCATGGATAAAATTGACTATAATATTAAAGCATTAAGATTACTAAATGATAGTGATACTTATATAAGGTTAAATAAAGTGCCTTCTATCAATGTAGTACAAAATTCATTCAACAAAAAAGTTAGAGATATTGCAACTAGAATTACCAATGAGGAGTTACGGAAAGTCATACTCAGCAAGATATTTGGCAAAACACCCAACCTTCCTTACTTCTACGGGATCCCTAAAGTACATAAAACTGGATGTCCCTTACGACCCATTGTAGCTACGTGTGGTGCCCCCCAATCCTTGTTAGCTGAGTGGCTTGCCAAGCAACTTGCCCCTTTGGTAGGCACTATATCCTCCGCACATATCAGACACAGGGATGATTTCATTCAGAGATTAAGGGCGTTGGATGGCTTTTCGGGGAAAATGTATAGTCTGGATGTCACCTCTTTATTTACCAATGTCCCTCTTGGCTATGTGCTTGAAAAATTACGTGTTAAGTTTGACAATGACCCAAGTTTATGCCCTCCCCACCGAAGTATTTCTTGACCTCATTAAACTGTGCGTAGAGTCCACTGTTTTCACTTTCAATGGTGATGCATATGAACAAAGATCTGGAGTAGCAATGGGATCGCCCCTCTCCCCTGTTTTGGCTAATATCTGCATGGAGTTCTTGGAGGAGCTATTCTGAGTTCTTGCCCGTCTCGGTTTAAACCTATATTTTGGGTTCGCTATGTTGACGATATTTTCATTCTTTTCCTCCATGATGACGATCTATTCAGTGAACTAGTAGAGTTTGTTAACAGACAGATACAACAAATCAAGTTCACTTCTGAACAGGAATCAGAGCACAGATTACCTTTTTTGGATGTCCTAGTTTTTCACAACCCAAACACAAAGAAGTTTGAATTCTCGGTTTACCGAAAGCCGACTAATGCAGAATTATATGTTCATTTTTATTCCTATCACAGCATACAGATAAAGAAAAATATCATTGTAAACATGGCTGCCAGGGCTCTTCAGGTTTGTGACCCACAATATTTAGATGATGAAATTGCACATATTCGAAATACTTTTAGCAAGTTGAGTTACCCTACCCATTTTATTGAGGATACTTTGTCTAAGGCCAAGAAAAAGTTTTACAACCCTTCACTCAAGCAGACTGATCACAGCAAGAGATTCATAACGCTTCCATATCACGAAAAACTAACATCAACAGCTCAGTTAATCAATAGTACAGGTAATGTTAAAGTAGCTTTCTCATTTGAAAACTCAATCAAATCCAAATTCAATAAAAATAATAGCCACAGAATTAATAGTGATAGTAACAAGAGAGACATAGGAGTATATTCTATAAAATGCAAGCTCTGTAATTTATTTTATTTTGGGGAGACAGGTAGAGGGAAGAACATCAGATTGCAAGAACATAAAAAAGCGGTTAGGGACTTCGCTCAAAACAGCGCTATTGCTAAACATTGTTGGGAGAATAATCACGTCATGGATTGGGAGGGAGGCCATAGAAGGGTAGTGGAGGGGGCTTTGATAAATATTTGCGATACATTAGATGGCAATAAAGCCTTTACGCAGGAGGACCTACATATAGACAGGCTAGTCTGTCATTCCATAAAATTAAATTTCAGGCAGTTTCTCGAGGCCCCTGATACTGTGTCTTCCTCATCTCTCCCCGCACAGGTTGTCGAAGTGGCATTTGTCGCAGAAACAACAGGCACCGATGCTGAAAGTCGTTCTCCACCCACGAACCACCTAGTCACCAGTGATGAGCACCGTACGCTCGAACGACAGCCGTTAAGAAGATCACGACGGTTGGCCCACAGATACGGGGAAACTGCCATTACATAACTGCCTAGTCCACACTGAAAGAGAGTTCGATGTTTTCTTGGATCGACTATCACCAAAATTCTTTTAAACGTGTCTTTTTAATAAGAAAAACTAGTATTTTGATTCAGTTGGCTGAAGAGGACCGTTGCGCAAACGGTCGAAAGCTCCCTCGTTTTTATCCCCTTTTTGTATATTTTTGTGTCTTAAAATATACAATTTATCAATTATATTATTGTGGCTTTTTAATCATTACATACATATATATATATATATATATATATATATATATATATATATATATATATATATATGTATGTATGTATGTATGTATGTATGTATGTATGTATGTATGTATGTATGTATGTATGTATGTATGTATGTATGTATGTATGTATATATATATATATATATATATATATATATATATATATATATATATATATATATATATATATATATATATATTTCATGATGTTGCCTTGTAATACATAAATCCTCATATAATTTTGACATATTTACTTTTCTCATGTGTTATGTTTAATGATAAAGGTTGTTGAAGTGTCATATTCAGTTTGGCATCAGATCTCAAAAGAACTAATGATTAAGTAACTTGATAGCATAATTTAGAATTGATAATACAATTTTAATAGTAACGTAATTTAGAACGAATATCTTTCTTGGTAAAAGCGTAGTATTTGAACATGTGTGTGTGTGTGTCCAGGAAGGGCTTGTTTCATTTCAATTGTCATCAGTTGAGATAAGAGAGAGCGCTTTGTTTTGGGTTAGTGATGACAGGTTTGGAAATAAATGGCAATTCGTCCCATACGGGCTCAAGACGAGTGATTTCATGTTGTTACATGCATTGTTTGAGTCACGTACGCCACTTTGAGAGAAAGAATACGTGTCTTGATCAATTACGCCATGTTTTGTAAAATTGCGTTCAAAACGTTTTGCTGGGATGACGTCATTTTCCTTCTAGAAGCTTCTCCATTGTATCTCGCACCCAAAACACTTTAATGACGTCACCTCCCTGCTTCTAGAACTTTTGTATCTCGTACCTAAAATGCTTTAATGACATCATGTAATTGTTTCACGTGTTACTGGAATTCTAAAATTTGTTTCATTCTGATTTCTGAGACCAGTCGATTTGTCTCCTTCCCTCTCTCTCTCTCTCTCGTTCTTAGAAAGAGATTATTTTAACGTAGTGTTTTGTGGTCACATATTAGCATTAACTTTTGAGATCTGAATTTAGTAAAGTTATTTAGTTTGTAACGGCGCCTGGTAAAAAAGTGTGTTTTGTGGTAACGCAGCTGCAGCAAGTTATTTACAGAGGTTTTCACAAGTTTGTGTAAGGTAACGTGAATTTTACTTATTAATACCATAGTATGATAAGTTAGGAAATTTTTGACCGAGTGAAATCATTATTGATAAATCTTTTGTGTATTTTTGTGTGTTTTTCTGTTTACAATCTCTTTATATTTTAACATTTTTTATGTTTGTGATGTAACATTTATTTACGTAACATTTTAAATATTTCTTGGTATAATTTAACATTGCATACTTGATTTCATTTATAAAGATTTTCTTTTCAAATCTTGAGTAATTCTTGATAGTTTAAATTTTGCTTGATTAATTTAAATTCCTGATGAAGTTTTTGTGAATTAGTTTTTTGTTTCATAATTTAATTCAAGAATGAAGTGTTGCGTTATTTTCAAGTAATATTAAATTTTTCAGATTGTGAATTCTAATTAATTGTGAATTCTAATGATAAACTTTGAATTTAAAAAATAAATTTTTGTATTGAACATTTTTAGAAAAAGTGTTTCATTTATTGATCATCAGTGAATATGATTGATTGTGTGTGCATAAGGCAAAGTTATCAACATGTTTTGTTCTTTTAGTTTTGCTAAAGTGAATTAAGACCAGGGAAACAGTTAGAGTTTTTTGATGGAGTGATGCCCTTCTACTCTAGAATATTTCTAGTTTAATTTTTGATACCTCACACATATTCTGATAGACTTAGTTTGATTTTTCAAGTGATTGATAAATAAGTTTTTTCTTAAGGGATCACTGTTACCTTTAGAGTATTCAGTCGTAATAATTAATGTTATGAGAGTTCAGGTATCTGGCTGAAGTGAGGTATATTTTTGAATCTTGAGATAAGTTGTGTAGTAACCAGGTACTTGATATGCATCATGACAAAAAAAAAAAAAATAAATATATATATATATATATATATATATATATATATATATATATATATATATATATATATATATATATATATATATATATATATATATATATATATATATATATATATATATATATATATATATATATATATATATATATCACGATGCATAGCAAGTACCTGGCTATTACACAACTAATTTGAAAATTCAAAAATTTACCTCACTTCAGCCAGATACCTGAATTCCCATAACAATAGGAATTACGACTGAGTACTCTAAAGGTTACAGTGATCCCTTGAAAAACTTATTAATCACTTGAAAAATCAAAGTAAGTTTATCCGAATATGTTTGAGGTATCAACATTTAAACAAGAAATATTCTAGAGTAAAAGGGCATCACTCCATCAAACAACTTTAACTGTTTCCCTGGTCTTAACTCACTTTAGCAAAACTAAAAGAACAAAACATGTTTATCATTTTGCCTTATGCACACACAATTAATCCTATTGACTGGTGGTCAATAAATGAAACACTGTTTTTCTAAAATTATTAAATACAAAAATTTATTTTTAAATTCAAAATTTATAACTAGAATTCACAATCTGAAAAATTTACTATTACTTGAAAATAACACAAAACTTTATTAATTCTTGATTAAATTATGAAACAAAACTAACTCACAAAAACTTTAATTTATCAGGAACTTAAATTAATCAAGAAAAATTTAAACTATCAAGAATTACTCAATATTTGAAAAGAAAATCTTAATAAATGACAAATTAAATCAAGTATGCAATGTTAAATTACCAAGAAATATTGAAGATGCTACGTAAATAAATGTTACATCACAAACATAAAAAAAATGTGAAAATATGAAGAGATTGCAAAGACAAGAACACAAAAATGAATAAAGGACATCACTCCTATTCTTTTCGTTTGCGACAAGGCTTTTACAGAAATCTTTACACCATCGAAACATACTGCCATCGGCTAATTATGATTGACGTGTTTTATAAACAAGACGAAAATCTGAGTTGATTTCCTGACCGAATCGGCAATTGTTATTCCAAACTGTCCTCACGTTAACCCAAAACAAAGCGCTCTCTCTCTTATCTCAACTGATGACAATTGAAACAAGTTCTCACTAGGACACACGTGTTCCTTATACTACGCTTTTATCAAGAAAGATATTATTCATTCTAAATTATGTTATTAAGTCATTTAAATCATTAGTTCTTTTGAGATCTGTTATGATATTTCAATAATCATTATCATTACACATAACACACGATAAATAAAAGAGCAAATATATCAATATATCGCATGATATACACATTACAAGGCAACGTCATGAATATATATATATATATATATATATATATATATATATATATATATATATATATATATATATTATTCTTATTCTCTACGGTAATTTTCATTAAAAGCAATAGCTTCAGTGGTATCATTACGTTTTGTGCAGGAATCTTCACATCGTCGGAGTTGTTTCCGATTCTCATGCGTAAATATTCGGTAAAACACAAATTTCTTTCTTCCATTTATTGTTTCCTGTCGCGACAGCTGTTTTATCACTCTGTGGCATTACTGCTACTTGACAGTAAAAACCCACAAGGCCGGTAACCCCCTCAGGCCCATCGTCTCTCAGATGGCATCCCCTCATCTACAGAATAGCAAAGGTTCTAACTGATCTTTTGGTGTCATACATTCTTGGTGCGTAGAATTCATCGACCTTCTAAATGCAAAAGGACTACGTGATGACATCTCTTCGCTCGCTTGAGCGTTTGTATAGGACAGGTCCACTACGGAAGCCCCCGTTCCTCTCCCATCGAGGGGAACTATATCGGCAAGTAGATGGAGTGGCCATGGGATCTCCACTGGGGTCCCTTTCGCAAACATGCACGTAGCTACCGTCGAAGACAGGACCTTCCGTGAACGCCGAAAACCGAAGATCTATGGGCGGGACGTTGATGCTATCTTCATTACAATAAAATAAACTGACGACGCCAGGAAAATAGCGGATGCTCTATAAAGAAACTCGGTGCTTAATTTCACCATACAGCACAGCCAGCAGAAGACCTTGCCTTTTCTGGATGTCCTAATTGAACAACAGGGAGGGCAATTTAAAACTGCGGAATTCACAGAAACAACGAACCCTGGCCGTTGCTTGATGCCCAGGGAGAATTCCCAGACACCTACAAAAAGTCTGTAGTGAGTGCTTATGTCAAAAGAGAACTCACCCGCTGCACTTCTTGGAGAGATATGAACAGCGAATTAGACGGAATTCGCCAGTTATTAACGAACAACGGATACGCAGATCGTATCATCGAAATTGCGATTAAAAAGGAAATTGACAAATTCTACCAACCGACCACGGAGACGGCAGAAGAGAACCTTGTCATTTATCATTGCTTGCACTATTGGGCTGCTTACAAGTGGGAATGCCGCAGCCTACGAGGAATCATTAATAGAGTCCTAACACCCAGAGTCCCTTACAAGAAAATTAACCTCCGGCTATACAGTAAGCCTAACTTAGTTGCAGTCCCAATAATAAACAAGTAAAAAATGCGCCGAAATTTCTTCGGCGCAATCGAGTTTTCTGTACATCGTATAATACTGTACGAAACGTAAAGTCACGGACAATGAAACTCTCACCCGCGGCCCATGAAACTTTCTGCCACGGCCTGGTGGTGGTCTGTGTTGTTGGCACCTATAGTGATGCCAGACGCACGATCATGGCTAACTTTAACTTTCAATAAAATAAAAACTACAGGGCTGCAATTTGATGTGTTTGATGATTGGAGGGTGGATGATCAACATATCAATTTGCAGCCCTCTGGCCTCAGTTGTTTTTAAGATCTGAGGGCGGAAACTAAAAACAGCACCGCTCCCGTGGGACCAAAGGGGATGTGTACGAATGTGGTGTATAAATTCATATGCCCATAGATGTCGGACATACTACCAGGACCCTTGGGGGAAAGAGATCGCTACCGACTCAGTCATTCCTTCTCTAGTGCAGGAAGATTCTGAAGGCAGCGGAACAATGTCCCGTCAGCTTTCCTCCACAGTCTTCATTTAGTTAAGTAAAGATCGGGTCAACTCATGTCCAGAGATCACCGATAAAGGTAGGGTCAACTCATGTCCAGAGGTCATCGATAAAGGTCGGGTGACTCATGTCCAGAGATCACCGATAAAGGTCGTATCAACTCATGTCCTGAGATCACCGATAAAGGTCGGGTCAACTCATGTCCAGAGGTCACCGATAAAGGTCGGGTCGACTCATGTCCAAAGGTCACCGATGCTTAGTCTAATCTTTCTGAGATGGCGAAAATTAAATAGCGAAGTGACAGCGTTTTTTAATCCTTGTTTTAAAAATTGAAGGATCCAGCCAATAAGGAATGGGGATTTTAGCGTTTTTAGTGCTGGGTCATTTCTCATTCTATTTCTCATATCCATCTGTTTGCTCTTTTTGAGATATTTATTGAAACTGACTCATTTGCATGTTATGAGATCACTTTGTTTACCAAGAAAAATGACAATTACTCTGGCTTATTTTTTAATTTCTCTCTCTCTCTCTCTCTCTCTCTCTCTCTCTCTCTCTCTCTCTCTCTCTCTCTCTCTCACACACACACACACACACACACGAACCCTCACAGGATGTGTATACATTAATATAAAACAGTGCTTAAGAACAAAACATACTTAAAAATACAAATATCATACTTGATTTATTATTGCTGCTAGCTTCGTCAACAGCGATTAAGAACACCGTTTCTTGCTAATAGCCATATTTTTTTCGAAGCCTTCTCTTATAACTTCCTTTTTCGGACTTTCACGACGTCTTTCGTCCCTGACAGGAATTTTCAGAAAAGTGGGCAGCTTGACGGAAGCCATCAATGCGATTTGTGTGGTCTGGGCGAAAGAGATTTCTCTTCCATTCACTTCCTTTTTGGCTTGTGCTCTGCCTCTTGTTTACTGTTATCATCATCATCATTATTATTATTATTATTATTATTATTATTATTATTATTAGTAGTAGTAGTAGTAGTAGTAGTAGTAGTAGTAGTAGTAGTAGTAGTAGTAGTAGTTTTCACAGCAGTATTAATAAGAGCATCTCCTCGTTAACTTTACCAATAGTCGTCTTTTACTAACGGTTAGGGAAGTTTCCTGTCTGTGCATTGTTCGCTTACGGGTATGTACTGAAGAGAAAGAGCAGTTAGCTGATGAGAGTAATGATGTTAACAGCAGTAATGGCAGCAGGATTAATCGTTCACTGTTAGAAGTTAGAAGCCAGAGGGAAAATACAAACTACTGTACTTTCAGAAGGAGCGACTGGCTTAAATATAGAGACGATTGTTATAAAAAAAAGTGTCAAAGCATTGAGACTGAAGGTAGCGTATTCTGAGAAGGCTGGGCGAAGGGACTTGAAGCTATTCTGAAGATGCAGAAAAAGAATGGTCCAAAGGGGAGTTAGTCTCATGTCTGGTCAATATGCCTCTCTCTCTCTCTCTCTCTCTCTCTCTCTCTCTCTCTCTCTCTTCCTTTACAGTGCCTATAAAGCTCAAGGGATCGGTCAAGACTTAATGGAATCGGTGTTTCTTGCAATTTTGATTCAAATTCCGAAAGTGGGTCAGGAAGTTCTCACTGTTCATCCAGGAAACATTGCCTTAATTCTATGCACTATTTGAACGAAAGAAGGCACTTTGCTCAGTGTCACCAGTAGTGTGTATATTCAGTCGTCATGACATCTCCTTAAATCATAATCAAATCTCTTCTACATCTGCTAGGCTTCTGTGAAACTATTTTCAAACAGCTATTGAAATACTCTTTGAGACATCTCAAAGATTGATATACATTTTTAATATAAATTTCCTCTTTCCCAGAGCAACAAGAATATGAAATATGGTTCATTTTCTTTTTATTCTTTTGTTCCTGTTACTTTTGTGTGCTTTTGTTCCCTCGAGACTTTCCTTCTCTTTTGCCCCAAAGAGAAACCGAGACCCACAAGCGACACTTACTGCAGACCTTTCATCATTATGCTGTTGACGGAAACTTTTGCTTTCTTTTAGGCGGCTTTCTCGTCGAAAGGAGGATGGAGGGAAGCGAAGATAACAGAAAAAGGAACAGGAAAAAGATGCAAAAGATGAAAATTGTTTAAAAGATTCAGCTAAAGAGTAGGATCAAAAGAAAGGAACAAACCAGACAGACGCCGAGAGGGACCAAGAGTCGAAGAAAGAAAAAAAAGAGGCGAGACAAAAGGTAAATGATGTTAAATTAAAAACTGGCAGCTAAACAGTGCAAAGGAGAGAGAGAGAGAGAGAGAGAGAGAGAGGAGGGGGGGGGGGAAGTCAGACAGAACCCACGGAAGCACGAGATTCTTCTCTTAAACGGATCCAATCATTCTCAGACAGAACATAGAAGTTGACAGATCACTGTGAAGGAACAAAAGTTATTCATAGAGAAAATTTAACACTGAAAGAAGCTTAGTTCCTGGTCATGAATTTCTGACATACTACTTGAGACGCTATTTTTTTTTTTTTTATCAAGGAACACAGCCTTCAGAGAATGTAACAGGGCACAGTCATCTCTTTGATGGAGTCTGGAAAAGCCGTCAGTGAAAATACAAACTGTATTTAACTGACAATTTGTATTTCATACAAAATGGAAAGAGTAAAGAAGAATTTACCTCTCATGATCAATGCCATCAGGAAAAAAGAAAATAATTTGCCAGAAATGGAAATCTCTCTCTCTCTCTCTCTCTCTCTCTCTCTCTCTCTCTCTCTCTCTCTCTCTCTCTCTCTCTTCCCATCATAAGAGTACACAATAGGTGTACTTGTACTAATCACTCACACAGTAATCGCATCGTGTCGATGTTCGTGAGGAGCTCTCAAAATGATCAGGTTTTGTGCCAATCAGATTTTTCTGTGGCGTGAAGCCTTCCAGTATGTCAAGGAAGTTCTTGACAGTCCTTTTGATGTTGACTTTTGTCGTTTCTCCTAAAAGTGTAATTATGTAATCAAGTGAATCAACGACCACAACTGGTCTTTATACCATTGTTGTTACAAAGAAATTCATAAATTGCAATTTTAGTCCCCGGTAAATTAAAAATAAAGAGCATTTGATGTATTAAGCCAACATGAACATTAGCGACAGTGTCTCAAATAAATCCTTTGTGTGAAGGCAAATTCCCTGAAGGCTTTATATCACCCGGGAGGATGACATCCTTTATGCACAACAGGTAGGCATTACGTGCACGCAGACTGGGTCATCAACCGTCTCTCGAGGACAGGGCAAATGCCTTCCTATAAATCAGCACATTATTTTCCTGTTCGGGAGTTTAAAGGTCGGGGAAATAGCTGCATTCTGTCACTGTCTGATATTTGAAGGGGAAAGGAAGTTCTCTGTGTTATTGTGAGAATGATTCTTACCACGTAAATGTAGCAGGAAAACCTGAAAAATTATTATGTAAATTGAATATTTTAATTAATTAATTAATTAATTAATTAATTAATTAATTAATTAATAATAATAATAATAATAATAATAATAATAATAATAATAATAATAATAATAATAATAATAATAATAATAAAAATAATAATAAAATTATGAAAATATATATATAATTTTTTGCGACTTCCCTGCATAACATTCCCGTGCTAATTCCAAGAGGCGTAAAGGTCCTCAGATTTCCTGAAAGAACATTCAAATTGAGTGAATCTAGTTTCAGTAACCAATTCATTCATAACCGGTTAATAATAAAAGTAGTGCCATTTAGACATTTGCTTTGAGATTCACAAACGAACTCTTCTAAGTTTTGATGCGTGAGACGCTTCCATGCAAACTGGCCGTGACTTTGGAATTAATATATTTGTTACATAATTAAGCCTTTGGTTTTTGATTGGCTTTTGTATGCTAGCGTCACAATAGCAAGGGACTTCGCCCCTGCCTTTTGAGGGCAGAGATATAGCTACATCAGCAACTGAAAGATGATTTAGGCACACGACTTGAAACACACCACAGTGGAATATAGTTAAAAAACCTTCCTCGTGCAAGACCACCTCTTGAACAACAGACTTCACAAACAGCTCCTGCCGATTCTCAAGAGCCCCTGAGAGAGGAACACCTCGTGACATGTCGGAACGACATGTCTCTTAGGAAATAATGGAAATATTTTCATATACAGAGAAATAAGAAATCTTTTGAAAGAAAGAGCAATGAAATATTGTACAGAAAGAAAGAGAAACGAGGCATCATTTGAGAATGAAGAAGAATTAGAATATATAAATTTAAGAAGAGAAGGAAGATCTTTCAATGCTGCATAGAAGATGGGAAGCCAAGAAACTGCCAGCGTGATCAGGTATTTCGCCCTATTTATTTCCTTTGTGGAATTTTCTCATTTCCTCTGTATTTCATTGTTGATTACAGCAGCTCTTTTCATCACAGGCGGTTTATCATCTCTTCAGAAGAGGAATTTATGACACCCGACGCTTTTAGTTTTCTGAAAAGAAAACTATTGTGCCGGCTTTGTCTGTCCGTCCGCAGTTTTTCTGCCTGTACGTTTTTCTGTCTGCACTTTTCTGTCCGCCCTCAGATCTTAAAAACTTCTCAGGGTAAAGGGCCGCAAATTGGTATGTTGATCATCTACCCTCCAAAATCAAACATACCAAATTGCAGCCCTCTAGCCTCAGTAGTTTTTATTTTATTTAAGGTTAAATTTAGCCATAATCGTGCTTATGGCAACGATATAGGATAGGGGAATGACGTCACACTAGTTAACAGTCCGAGATGACTGCCAGCAATGCCAGTACGGATTTGATTCCGTTAGGCCATGTTAGTTCCGTGCATGAGCGGTGACACCACAGCTTTGAGTTCCCGGAATTGTGAAGTACGCTATTGATATCTCCGATAAAAGATACATTAAGTTCTATAATATCATTACGAAGATCTTGGGTCATTCTGTCTGTGCAGCTTTTTTTTTCATCATGCGCAGTCTAAATACACAGGCATCTTGCCTTTTTGTTTTCTTTTAAATTGGTGTTGGTCTACATAAGTGATTCCACATAAACCACTTTAATTGAAATGAAGCATTGACTTATGCAGCCAGCTCCGATATTAGGGTATTAATTCATCACAATCCTGCATGTCAAATGTTAATATCATTGTAAGATTAGACCTACATATAAATTTCTTGTTTCGAGGCAATGCATTGTACATGCCTACTACATGTTAATTTCTTACATTGCAAATAGTTTCCACCTGTATCTGTTGGACATGGAGTAGCTTTTAATATACAGTAGTAGCTCCGACCTCAAAATATATAATGTATTTGCATACGGTGAAATGTACACGTAAAAGCTTGTGTACTTGCGTCGATGGCCATAGTAAATGTAAAGCCACTTATACCACAAAGAATAAAAGTAAAATCTGTGGGCATGTAGCCGATGGCACACATAGACCAACCATAGGGCTGTCTCAGCCTTACACACAACTATCGAACTGCTCGCAGTGAATTATACTGAAAATATATTTACAAGAGGAATAACAAATCATATTACTGTGATGGGTAAATATAAGGCTGCTGTAGCATTTCTGTGAAAATGAAGGCCATGGTAGGAAGGCATCATAGGTTACTTAGCAAAATAAGAAAAAGATAAATGAATGGTAGCTGAAAAAGTTATGTATGAAATGATCCAAACCAGTCTGCGAGTAGCCCGTGATTCATTTGCTTTCGGGGGAATTCTTGTAGATTACCCTGTTGGACACAAGGATAGATAAAGCGTCAGTAAATCTCTCTCTCTCTCTCTCTCTCTCTCTCTCTCTCTCTCTCTCTCTCTCTCTCTCTCTCTAGCGTAGACTATATTCATGAAGATCTCGATTACTTTTAATTAAAACAAGTGACTAGATTTCAATTAACAATAGTAGGCAGATAATTCTTTACCCTAGTATTTTATGAATAGGTCTATGTTTATTCTGCAATGTTAGATTACCATATGAACATTTTTCGAAGACACTACAAGCACCATAACAACAGCAACAAAATAAAGAATAACCGCAATAAAACGGCTAAATATAAGAGAGGCCTATAATCCAAATGTCATAAGTTCCGTAAACCGACAAAAACATATAGGACATTATAAGTCTACGTCATTTTTTATGATCCTGTTATTTTTAAAGGGGATAATGTCCTTAAGAAAATTCTCAGCAAATTATATCCCGGATGACTAGTATAGTCAATCATACTGTAAATTTACAGTAAGCTAAACATAGGCATATTCTGATTTAGTAGTGCTTGTCACCCCACCGAATGCGTAAAAGATAGCAATTAAATCGATTTTATGACTATTAAAATGTAAAAGTAAAATTTCCTAAAATATACATGAAATACCAATCAGCATAGCTCTGAGAAAGTCTTTGTGTTTAAGTATAGAATAGCGAACACGCTTGGCAATATCTGACGGTAATTATTATTGTCCTATATAATTCAAGTGCACCGTTTTGAACGCGAAACATTCGCTGCGTCACCTCCGTATTCAAGTGAACTTCATTTCCGGAAAACAACATTGACGCATCGCAGATCACTCCTAAGTTCATTCATATTTTCCTGTTTTTTTACCATTTTTAGGGGGATGTGTATTATGATTTTATTTCAGAGGATAATATAGCATAACATCTTTTGATAATCAGCAGACCGCATTTTAGTACTGTATAACAACCATTGCAAAATTAATGAAGATGAAAAGAGCCATGGATTAACCAACTTTCCGAAACTTTTGCCAACCTATCAGCTTCAAGGGATGTCGTGACGTAATCAGTGGGTGGGGCTTAGCTAGACTGGTGGATTGTGCTGTATACGACGTACAGAAAACTCGATTGCGCCGAAGAAACTTATTTGTCTTCCAGTGACCTAGCTTGATTCGGGCAGTGGTAGCCGCCTCGGCCTCTTCACCCAAAAATGTGTCGAAAGAGGATTTTCCATTCATTGCCGAAAGAATTTTCGCCCCAAATCTTTCATCAGTCAGTTGTACTCGAACAGATACGCTTGAGAGATCAAAGATTAGACGAAATTGTGATGACCACATTTCACTCCTAATTTCTGAATTCCTTTTGAAAACCGAACAAACTCTGTGACTAAGCTTGGACCTTTGATATCTAAAAAGTTCCTATTTCTGTGTTTAGTTTTCGAATCATTTAAATATTTTTGCTTCTGCTTTTCTAGAATTTGTCTTTAGCCCTTCAGATTTAAAAATGCATGAGTTTCCCAAATATATAAAAACAATATAATGGGTTTGATGTGGCCACAATATATTCGTATCGGTACGTATGGAAAGTATACCAGTGAAGGAGAAGAGGTGAAAGGTTTTATACCTGGCTAATTAAAACTCTGGAACGCCCCAACTGCTCTTGTCAGCCTCTTCTCAGCTTCTCTAGTCGCGCCCTCAAGGTCTAAATGTACAAAGTCCTAAACACAAGCAGTTCATACGAAGTATTCTTTGGACCCAGATGATGTCCTGAATGTCTGTATTCCAAGAACAAAGAAAAAACTCCCTCTCGGAGGAAGTAAATTTAAAAGGAAAAGTAAAGTTAGGGAAATGGGAGAAAAATAACGAGAGAGAGAAAGAGAGAGAGAGAGAGAGAGAGAGAGAGAGAGAGAGAGAGAGAGAGAGAGAGAGAGAGAAGGGATGGTGGGGGCAGGTGTCGGTTCGTGAATGTTCTACCCAGTCTCCAGGCACTTGTATCGAGAAGGAGGCTGTATCTTGCAAAAGAGCGAAAGGTAACGACTGCTATAGTGGGCATCTGTCAATTCCTCGAAAGTCTTGTAATGACACAATGCTTGAATGATCGATCTTGAGTTCCCAAAGGGAACTGATCTCATTTCACGAAGATGTTCTGTTAAAAACACATTTTATTTTATCCTTGCCATATATTCGAAATGAGTGAGTTGTCCGTGATTTTTATAAGCTTCCCACCCAACGTAAAATCAAAACTTCAATGAGAATTCTTAATGAGGTGAAAAGAGTTTTGTCTTGGATAAACTTTTTCTTCACAATTGAAGTCTTGGATTTTAGAACGACTCAAATATCATTGACGTGCGTGGTAAACTCGAGTGATTAAGGGGAGACCAGATAGGGAGGCCAGCTCTCTAAATGATCGCCTGACATAAAGGACGCACATATTTGTTACGGACCGACGTCTAGTATCAAAACCTCTCTGATACTATTCCAAAGTAAACACAATGTTATTGGGTATAGATGCAGCAAAATCACTGACAAGGAATTTCATGTGAAGAAATAAAAAAATCATATTAATTATAAAAGTACCTTAAAGAGGACAATGAACTCTGTCAATATATAGGGAACAACAAGCTTTCTCGTGCATGAACCACACGTATGCACGGAGAACGCGCATGCGCGTCAAGAATATTCTTTTTAACAAATCCATCAAAAATCAGAAAAGTGTGTCATAACAAAGAGGTTAAAATATGACGTCACGAGATACTGCTTCTCCTGATAGCATGGAGTGGGTTCTGCCATTTATTGCAGGGATGTTCTCAAGCAAAAGACCACGCTGAAGTGGCAGTACATTTCCGACAGAGCACATTATGTAGGAATGCGCATTTTTATGCGGGGTGCTGAAGTTGCCACAAGAACGAATGCATTTGTCTAAACATAGTAGATACTATCAAGGAGCGTGGCAACTAATGATATCATCCGCAAAGTTCGTGCAAATATCACGCCATTTTCATGCAATGAATCGGCTAGCGATCGGCTTCTACATGTGCGACCAGTGCATGAGTATATCCAGAACTTGTGTCAACATCTTAATGTGCCAGGAAACAACCTCCTGTCTTTGAATGAAGGTATGCTTCCATGGACAGACAGGGATCTTTCAAAGTGTATAACCCTAAGAAGCCAATGGAATATGGAACCACAATTTATATTTTGTGTGAGGCAGAATCCGGTTATGTGCTTGATTTCATGGTGTACCTTGGTGCAATCGTTCTCTGCGTGATGTGGTTTTTCAGTTCCGTGGCCACGGATAATTATCACAACTCTGTGAAGCTGACAGAAGAGCTGTATGAACACCGGTGCACACCAGTGGCACTTTACAGCTTATGAGAGTGGCACTAAAGACACTCAAGTCAAAAACAAACTCTCCCCGCTACAGGATTAACTTCTGAAGGAAGGGCAACCCATTTATTTTGTCCAGGAGTATGTAAAAAAAAGGTGAAGAAGGTGAAGTTACTCAGGTGGTGACTGTGGTATGGAATGGAATATAGAGTTTAGGCCAAAGGCCAAGCACTGGGACCTAAGAGGTCATTAAGCGCTGGAAAGGAAACTGAGAGTAGGTAGGTTTGAAAGGTGCAACAGCATGAATACCTCGCAGTTCCACCATGGGATAATTGTTAGGAGGGTGGATAGCAAGATGGAAGAAAGATAATATAAATGGAGATAGAGTAAAAGGAATGAAAGGGGTTGCAGCTAGCCGTAAGGATGCTGCAAAGAATTTACCAGTGCCTACAGTGCACCCGTGAGGTGCACTGGATGGCACTGCCCCTTTACGGAAAGGTGGTGACTATGGCAGTATAACCACCTGTTGCCACTGCGGAATACATATGGCATACGAGGGGAGTTGACCGCTTTGACCGAATGATCAAGTACCACAGCCGCATATGGAAGACAGTGAAGTGGTCTAAGAAAATGCTGATGTCCTTGCTGCAAATTGCATTGCAAAATGCATACATTTTGTATCGCAAGTATACCAGAGACAAAAGTAAGTTAAATCTCTGACAGTTCCTTGAACTGGCATATACCAGTTTGTTGGAATTCAATCCAGAGGAATGACCTGCTGGTGACCTTATCATTCCCGATGCATATACTGCGCAAGGTGCTGCAACTGCTCCGAATGATCTTGCTCCTGCTTATGCTGCTATGTCCACCCCTAGTGCATCAACTGATGTCTCTCCTACCCCTACCACTTCTGACAATGCTGCTTTCCCTTGGGTACCTGAATACTAGACTCCAAAACCGAAGTCAAGGATCCTTGACCCTGTATTCGTCTTTCTCCTGGCAATGTGCGCATGACAGAGCCACTGCCAGACTTCAAGAAGCAGAGGACGAGGTGCCATGTTTACTCTATGAAGGGCATTCGAAATGACTCCACGTATCATTGTGCCCCGTACAGATTACCTCTCTGCATACAAACCCAAAGCTTCCGTGATGGCCATACGAAGTGGCACTACTGGCACTCGTCCCGAGGCACCTCCCCGAGGTCTGGGGGAAGCACCAGTAGGCGCATCAGGAGTGCCTCCTCCTCCTCCTGGTCATGCGATGTGAACTCCAAGGTCCTCGAAACAGAGGAGGAGGCATTAGCGAGATATGAGGACCAGGATTGTTGGTGAGTACACCAGACTACATTTCATATATGCACATTTATATAATTTTATATATTTTTCTATACAATGCTTTATTTTATGGTTTTTTATATGATTTATGTAATATGTTTTTTTTTTTTTGGCAGAAATGGTTTACGATTATAGAAGTGGTTTATCTTGCATTTACGCTTCCAAAAATATTACCGCTTATCAACATAGTCATTACCATTTATTTTTTGCAAATTTTCAAATGAACATAACTTTTGAGACTTTACAATACGCTTCAGTTCTCCCTGGCTGCTCACGCCAAAAACTTTATTTCCTTTTATTTGTGGCGGTGGGGACAAATAGTAATAAACTATATATTAATGAAAACAAAAAATGATTGTAATTTGTATGTGTAAAGAAATATTATACATCAAATTTACCTAATTTTGGCAAATTCTTAACTTCCAGTAACTTGTGAATTTCTCATAATGCCTAAATTCTCCCTGGCTGCTCTCGCGAGTTTGTTTATTTTTGGAGGGAGTGATTGTGTCATATCTCATGCTATGAATTATATATAATTTGAAACGAAAATTGACCTTTCTCAGCGTGTAAATGAAAACTAGATATCTCAATTTACTTATTTTTGGCGAGTTTTTGAAAAATTGTGTTAATGGTCGCTCACCGATAACCTACAACTCGGACGTATATTTTGCGTTTGTTTTATTGCCCTTTGTCATATCGTACTAACAAAAGTAGTAATGAATTATATATCAAAAGAAAGTCTATTTATTTTGCTTTTATGATGAATACAAAAAATGAGGTATCTCTGTTTAGCGAGGTTTGGTGAATTAAGAAATAAAAAGCGGCACAATTTTCCAAAACGGCTAATTTCCACTCGTGATATTGATGCTTTTTGTTTTTTTTCTTAACATAAATTACAACTCACTAGATTTACAATAAGTCAAATTCATTAACGTAGCATGAAATATCGGGATACAAGGAACAACAACAACAAAAAATTTACTGCTATGCATGTTAGTACGACCCGTGGAGCAGTGCATCTGACGGACTGCCTCTGACGAGGACGGTATCATGATAAGGTTAACCTATCATTAATCTAGTTAAATTTCACCTCATATTAAACAACAATCGAGCTTAGAGGCGGTTTACCTTTCAATTTCAGTCCAACTTAGGGTTAACCCAAAAATAAAAATCCTCGATAATCAAGCTGAATAAACTATGTGCAGTGCAATAGTCATAACTTTTTATTTTTTAAGTTAAAAGTTTATAATGTTCTATGTAAGACGTTTAAATTGTATGAAGATTTTTATGTATATTTTACAGAAAATTGTCAGCAATGTCAATACTTATAAAATAATATGAAGAATTATAAGGAAAATCTTTTTGTTATATCAGCCAAATATCGATAAGCATGCTGTCCTTTTGTTTGCGGCTTCTCCTCCATTCAAGCGATTCGTTGGAGAAATAAGAATATTCAAATGGTGTCTCCAAGACTTTCCTCACTAAGCTCCTGACTAATTTCATCTTTTTTCATCTTGGCTTCCAAATACCGTCGTTGCCTTATTATTTAGAGAGCAATTAATGTGTGTACGAGTGAGAGTAGCCTTCGGGTCTGCCTGACAAATTCAATCTCCAGAAGATTAACTTCCTAAGCTGAGCAGAACAGCCGAGAATCATGGACGGAGCAGAGGAAGGATTTTGGTGTTCAAAGCCCTGAAGGTGCTAAAGGGAAAATGACTAACCATCAGTAACAGAAACAGAAAGGTCAACCCAGTACAATACTGGGAGGATAGGCCTAAGGGCTGAAATGCTTCTTATGAAGACAGAAAGCAAATTAGCCAAAGAAAGACAAATATTACACAAATGTTATCTTCTAAAATCCTTCAGACACCATCTGGAGACATTCGTTACGGGACTGAAAGGTGGGAGAGGTGATGTAATACAGAGAGAGAGAAAGTGGAAGAAAATGTTATATTCTCAAAGCGATATTCCATTAATAACTGGGCGTGTTTAATCTGTCGACAAAATAACCAAGTAAATTAAAGACGAAGAAAACACGAAATAGGTGAAACAAAGACCATTTGCTTCCTTCCTTGTTAGTCTGAGACTATAAGATAAGATCTTCTAATGATGGATACCTTGACCAATAAAAGTTTTTTTTTTTTTCTAAAAACTGACGAATTATTAACGGTCGTTTTCCCCGAGTGACTAAAACGTCTAAAAAGGGAAACTTATTGTTTTCATGCTCCGTAGTAAACTTATTATTTGGATATGCAGTGTTGGTATATTGGAAAAACATAGCAGCCGTTTCTCTGCCTCTAAAAGTAGGAAAGTACAATCGACATATCTACAGCGAAAGAGGGCAAAGAAGGCGGAGGGCAATTGTCTAGCAATTGCTCCTCTAACGAACACATAAAAATATTGGCAAATGTCGGGCCGAGTGGGGACCCCATTGCCATTCCGTCAACTTGACAGCATGAAACACCATTAAAATAAAGGCAGTGTCCCGCACTTCCAGTTGTAAACGTTTCTTAAAATTGTCATTGTTAAAACCCTAAAACAGTTTCAGTTTCAGTGAAAATTTTGTTTAAAATTATCTCAATTGTCTCTTCCACGGTGAAATTTGTGAATAAAGATTCAACATCCAGACTAACCACGTACAAATCAGTCTTATATTAAGAAAAAGGACTTATAAATCCTGAAAATTTTAAGTAAAAATGAAAATGTAATTATAACGAAACCTGATAAAGGTAAAGGCGTGGTGTTTGTTAATGAACAGAACTGAATACATACATAAGGTTGAAACTATTCGAAGTGGTGAATCCAAAATCTTTCGAACTGAGGACAGGGTTAATAGATTTTCAAAACAATTAACTGATCAGGAGGTTATTGATAATGATACTTACTAATTTTTATTTAGTAATGGTTCGTCATATGGAACTTTATATGGTTTACCTAAAGTATATAAAGCTGGCTTACCTGTTCGACCCATTTTGACCTCGTGCGACATACCAAACTACTGTATAAATTAGAAAAACTTTTGGTTCCTATATTATCTAATTTTACCAATAATAATTACACAGTACAGAGCTCAGAGCAATTTAGGAATAGAATTTTCAGCAGAAATAAAAAAAAAAGGGGGGCTCTTAAGGAGCGAGGCTGGGTGGGGACCACATGGTAGCCCGGGGCTACGTACTGAATAAGCAACTGGTTTGAGCTGGTTTAAATTTGCATAATTTCAAACATTGCCTGGA
Organism: Macrobrachium rosenbergii; assembly: GCF_040412425.1. NCBI lineage: Eukaryota > Metazoa > Arthropoda > Malacostraca > Decapoda > Palaemonidae > Macrobrachium > Macrobrachium rosenbergii. The sequence continues at coordinate 21,790,401 of NC_089766.1, read as the reverse complement.
TGGTAGCCATAAAATTAAAGATAAAAAAGACGCTATATACTGCCAGGTGACCGGCTATGAAATCGCAGGGAAGCTTCACAGATAAAACATCCTATTTAGTGTAAAAACTGGTGCATAAAATTTCATATTTTTCCTTGACCGAATTCACACATTTAGTCACTAACTCCTGGATTCCATTGCATACTGGAGTTGACTCTGGGTCTCTTCTCTGGTCATGATTTTTCTAAGCAGATATGTCATCAACAACAACCACTGAAGACACCAATTTCAATAGCAGTTTTTGTAACAATATACTAAGCATTGTAGAAAACAACACCTATAGCAACTTTCTGAAACAAAATCAACACAGTTGGCAAGAGAAGCAACAACACCCATAGCAACACTACGGGAAAACTGCAGGCACATCCATAGACAACGTAAAATCAACCCAAAGCTAAGCGAGATGTCGGACTAATACTAATATTAGCCTATGGGTGGAAATGGAAAAGAAGTCGATCAGCAATCATGAGCATAGCTACAATCAAATTATACTAGTGATCCTTTCAACAATCCAGACGTCAACTCATTGATGTCAGTCTATCCGACCTCAATGGTAGTAGATAATAAGTCCATTGTACTAGAAGGAACAGTTCGACACTTGCCTTGCAGCATGATTCGTTCCTAGACTGAAATTCCTGAACATAAGTTCAGGGAATGTGTCAGTGCTTTAATGTGATGTGATGTATATGTTTGTAACATTGTGAATTTCCTATGAACCCTTGAATGCTCTTCTCATTGCTTAGATGATCTTGTAAACAACAAGAATGGTAAGAACTATTGTAAATATATACCGTTTACAGAAACTTTCAAGGCTCAAATCATTGATGATGAAATTTTGTGTTCTCAGCAAATAGATTAATGCTAAGATTGACTGTAAGTCAAACAAAACAGAAGTAGTTTTCATTAATGTACACTCTGTTTTCATCTGCTTCTGTGAATTGGTCATTTATGCTAATTTGTATTATAAACCTACAGTCTTCACGACATACAGTTTGAATTTCATAAAGCAGACATCAGTTTGCAGTTATTAACGAATTTCAACTTTCAGAACTGGAATTAGAGACATTCACAAAGCTAGAAGAGGTTCATACTTTTCATACATATGCACTGAGATTTCTCCTATCATGTCATTCATAAATGTCATTCTTTGGTACTGTTTGCTTTCTCATTTTTTTATAATTGTCAGGAAATTGATACTGAATAAGCTTACCATAATCAAGGACATGATGGACAGAATCCTTCCTAGAGAGTGATAGCGTTTACCATTGACTTGCACTTGAACATTTGATGATTGATTTTTTTTATTTTACAATTGATAACCAGAGAGTAATAGGCATTTGATATATTTACTTTGCCATAATTTTTCTGCATTTAGTTTGAGTATTTGATATATAATTCATGCTTATATTGTTTGTGTAAGCTTAGCACTATGATGCATTATAATATTTCTTGCATTTTATTGCTTGTTAATAGAAATTATTGAAATTGGAATTAATTGACTATTAGAAATTATTGAATGAAGTAATTGACTATAGTCAAGTTGAGTTGGTTATCTACTTGCATTGTAGTCAATGCAGGTAGGTGACCGAGGATGTTGGCGCAGTGAATAAGTATGAGATTCACTGATCGGGATTATGAAAGAGAGAGAGAGAGAGAGACACGATGTTGATAGTTTAAAATGATGAGTCAAGGGACCAAGTAAATTGAAGACTAACCATAACAAACCTCCAAGATGTGGGAAAGGAAGGAGGACAGAGGATAGGTTATGAAGCGAAAAGCACAAAATTGACCTGATTTGTCCTTGCCAAAAGTGGGAGTTAAGATTATCCATTAAGAGTAAAGTGACGTCTCAAGGAGGCGGAGTTTTATTCAACATAGGTCCAGAGTTCATTCTGATCAATTTTTAGCCAGAGTTACTTGAAAACCAAATTGGGTAGGATTGTGTCACCTGCCCTCTCTTAACATCAAGAAATTTCTAAGTCCAGTGTGGCTGGCCGTGGTGAAATAATTAGGTTAAGATTAAACTTATGAAAACCGTACCCGGTGAATACTTACTCTCCTGAAAGTGAAAAAATACACAGACACCAACCTAACTTAATGGTCCTGCCCATCAAGTGAAAAAAGTCAACAGACACGGGACATTCATATGTGTGCAACGCAATACAAAGAAAAAACTAAACCGCATAACACATTGTTTGTCTAAAAATTTTTCCCATGTCCATAAAAATGTTTCTTCACCTGAACTTGTATGGTAAGATTCCTACTCTCTCAGCCATTATTTCAACTTGAGAATGCAGCAGTGAAGAAATGTTCTGTGCTATTAATATACTGTAAGTTACAGAAGTGCTTCTCGATTAGCGTTATGCTCTTATGAATAGAAAGTATTTAACATCAGACGTAATTATTATCCTTTAAAAGGCGAACTGGGTCGTCGAAGATATTTCCTCTTTCCAGGTCAATGCCTGCGACTATTCCACCCATGAAATTTCTCATCCCAGAAGCCTTTGTTCCTGATGACATTAATTTTGATTCCGGCATGCCAGTGGAGAAGTTATTTCATTCTTCTTTTTACCATTATGAGTGTTTCACTTTATGAAATCATCTTCTGAGCCGGGAAGCTTACTGCCTACACGAGCATGACAACGGTCACTTCTAGCTTTCTCCTTTACACAGCGGTTCTGTTTGCTGAATTTCTCTGTCATTGGCTTGATGTTCACATGATTCATACTGCCTTATTGTAACCAATCTGTAACTAGGTGCATGAACTACTACTGTATGTATGTATAATGTATGTATTTTCAGGACAGTAATAATCGAAGGTATTGGTTTAGTGTAGGCAGCGATAAGGAATTTGCTATAATTCCTTCCTTATATAACTAGTAGGAACCTTTGAAGTTCATAGATCTGTTTTAGTTACTGGTTACTATTTACAAGTCTCTTGCAACTTTTTGTGAGAAAAGACCCTGTTAATTACACCTTTCGCCACGTTATCTTCATTTGTTTTCGAGTTGTAGCTGTTCAGTTGAATTTCTTGTGGCTTGGTAACAAAGATTATTCAATAGCCAAATTTTTTTAATAGCAACTCTAGACAATTCTCATACAAATATTCATACTGTTTTCGTTCTGAGGGCTCAAGTTCAGCAGACTGGTTAGATTGATCACTTTTGTAACTTTAACCTTGGCATTATGACGTAAGCCAGAATATATTTTTTCAAAGTTTCACTAGCTACTACTGCAGTTTTTTCTTACACATGAACATGGTAAATAAACTTCTGTAAATCTTTTCTTCCCCATGAAAAGAATTGATCCTGTTACGAAGTAAGCCTAAAATACAAGGAAGATGAAAGTGTAATATAATTTATACAAATAAAGAATGAAAGATAGTTATGGGAAATGCATGGAAAGATCTGTAAGAGATCATAGAGAAATTAAAAGGAGCTCTATAATCAGATGATTAAAATGTATGAAGATTTATACAAGAAGTAAAGACCAAAAGAAAAATAGGTAATAAGTAAAAACAAGTAAAAAATGCGCCCTAGTTTCTTCGGCGCAATCGAGTTTTCTGTGCAGTGTATAATCAAAGCCACTGAAAATAGAACTATCTTTCGGTGGTCTCGGTATAATGCTGTATGAACTGCGGCCCATGAAACTTTCAACCACTGCCCGATGGTGGCCTGTCCTATAGCGTTGCCAGACGCACGATCATGGTTAAATTGAACCTTAATTAAATAAAAACCGCTGAGGTTGGAGGGCTGCAATTTGATATATTTGATGATTGGAGGGTGGATGATCAGCATACCAATCTGCAGCCCTCTAGTCTCAGTAGTTTTTAAGATCTGAGGGCGGACAGAAAAAGTGAGATGGACAGACAAAGCCACCTCAATAGTCTTCTTTCACAGAAAACTAAGAAACTAATTTATGATTACTAAAAATCCGACATAAAAGTGAGAAAGAAAATAATAGTAACGTGAAATGAAATAGTGTTTCCCGAATGAAATATAATTAAACAATAACAGAGTACAGAATATAGCTATATAAAACTCAGATACGACAAGAAATTCAAGGTAATTTGTGTTCCTGTCTAGGATTAGACAATCAGCAGGACTATTTAAAATAGAAGGGAAACGAGCTGGGGGATTATGGTTCTGAAATGGTTTCAAACAAAGCTGATGTGGGATTGAATAAAGTCTTGTTCAATTGTTGAGTAAAGGTGAAAGCCGTTTTTATATCCAAGAGCTCGATATTCTTTATTCCTTACAAGCTATTCCCTCTCCTCAATGTAAGTCATTGTTCCTAAGGTAATTTGAAGAAACTCTCTGCAGCTGAATTTCGAGGCTAATGCCCCGTACACACTATGCATCACGTATCAGCCACGTGATGCAGTAGTTGTATTGTATAAAATGACTAGCGGCCAAACTGTACTGCAGCACTGGTCACTTGTCCTCGCGGGATAGATGGGGTGAAATAAATGCCTGTAAATGGCAGATGAGGTTCTCCACAAGAGACGAACAGTATCAGATTCTTAGTTCTCTTAAATGGCTAGAAAATAATAACATTCCCACTAACCTGCACAGTGAAAGTCATAAAACAGCCGTAGGGTTTGTAACCCCACATCATGTATTTCTATGCATTCGTGGTTTTAAATGTATATTAATGTGGTGCAGAACATAAGGAATGTATGATAGCTGATGGGTTTAAGAAGGGAAGCTGCCTGGTTTGGCACTGAGTGATAGAGGTGGAAAAAAGGCAATTTGTGCAGGAATGGTAAGGATAAAGGGTCAGTGTGTTGAGGGTAGCTGAAAGTGCACTGCTTGGGAAGTTGCATTGATTGTGGAATCAATGAAACTCTGGGCAGGGATTAAGAATACATATGTGTTTGTATGAAGATTATATGAGGTAAGATTGAGCCTGGCAAAAGGGAAAGTTCTGATAGAGAATGTGTGTGGGCCAGGATTGAAAGAGAATTAGAGTACAAGAGTTTCTGGAAGAGTTTGAATCTGTGCACTGCAGGTTTTTAGAGCATGCCAGTGCACAAATAGGTAAATGAGAAAGGAATGGCATATTGGGAGGGCAGAGCTCTTGGGGTACAAGAGATAAGGTTCTGTAGAAATATGTTC
>NC_089766.1:21777745-21780245 GCF_040412425.1 Macrobrachium rosenbergii | reverse complement strand
TGTTAAGTCAGCCCCACAGTAGGGCCTCTGGATCGGGAGTGGCCATTTTTGGCTTCCCTAAGGAAGGTAGCCACGGGAGAGGGCTTCCCAATCAGCCAGAGGTCCCATTGTTCCTACAAGGAATGCAGCCAGAGGAATAAAGGTTTCCTGGACAACGGAGGGATCTAGTTTTCCACCAAAGAAGGAGTCTTACGGGGAGGATCCGTTGGGCGGTTGGGGGCTCCCTTGGTTCCCCGGTAGGTCAGCCCTTTGTTTTCTCTCGTTAGTGAGTTGATTCTTATCGGATAATTATAATATTGACTCTTAAACCCACAAAGATAGAAAAAAAAAGTAAAAAATGCGCCAAAGCTTCTTCGGCGCAATGAGTTTTCTGTACAGCTGCTACATCGTATAATCAAGGCCGCCGAAAATAGATCTATCTTTTGGTGGTCTCGGTATAATGCTGTGTGAGACGCGGCCCATGAAAATTTATGCACGGCCCGGTGGTGGCATATCCTATATCGTTGCCAGAAGCACGATTATGGCTAACTTAACCTTAAATAAAAAAAAAAAATAAAAACTACTGAGGCTAGAGGGCTGCTATTTGCTACGTTTGATGATTGGAGGGTGGATGATCAACATACAATTTGCTGCCCTCTAGACTTAGTAGTTTTTAAGATCTGAGGGCGGACAGAAAAAGTGCGAAGAGAGTAGTTTTTAACATCTGAGGGCGGACAGAAAAAGTGCGAAGAGAGTAGTTTTAAGTTCTGAGGGCAGACAGAAAAAGTGTGAAGAGAGTAGTTTTTAAGATCTGAAGGGCGGACAGAAAAAAATGCGAAGAGAGTAGTTTTTAAGATCTGAGGGCGGACAGAAAAAGTGCCAAGAGAGTAGTTTTTAGATCTGAGGGCGGACAGAAAAAGTGAGAAGAGAGTAGTTTTTAAGATCTGAGGGCGGACAGAAAAGTGCAAGAGAAAGTTTTTAAGATTTGAGGCGGACAGAAAAAGTGCGAAGAGAGTAGTTTTTAAGATCTGAGGGCGGACAGAAAAAGTCCTAAGAGAGTAGTTTTAAGATCTGAGGCGAACAGAAAAAGTGCGAAGAGAGTAGTTTTTAAGATCTGAGGGCGGACAGAAAAGTGCGAAGAGAGTAGTTTTTAAGATCTGAGGGCGGACAGAAAAGTGCAAAGAGAGTAGTTTTTAAGATCTGAGGGCGGACAGAAAAAGTGCCAAGAGAGTAGTTTTTTAGATCTGAGGGCGGACAGAAAAAGTGAGAAGAGAGTAGTTTTTAAGATCTGAGGGCGGACAGAAAAGTGCGAAGAGAGTAGTTTTTAAGATTTGAGGGCGGACAGAAAAAGTGCGAAGAGAGTAGTTTTTAAGATCTGAGGGCGGACAGAAAAGTGCGAAGAGAATAGTTTTTAAGATCTGAGGGCGGACAGAAAAAGTGCGAAGAGAGTAGTTTTTAAGATCTGAGGGCGGACAGAAAAGTGCAAAGAGAGTAGTTTTTAAGATCTGAGGGCGGACAGAAAAAGTGCGAAGAGAGTAGTTTTTAAGATCTGAGGGCGGACAGAAAAGTGCGAAGAGAGTAGTTTTTAAGATCTGAGGGCGGACAGAAAAAGTGCGAAGAGAGTAGTTTTTAAGATCTGAGGGCGGACAGAAAAGTGCAAAGAGAGTAGTTTTAAGATCTGAGGGCGGACAGAAAAAGTGCGAAGAGAGTAGTTTTTAAGATCTGAGGGCGGACAGAAAAAGTGCGAAGAGAATAAAGTGCGGACGGACAGACAAAGCCAGCACAATAGTTTCCTTTTACAGAAAACTAAAAGCGATCATCTTTGAGATAAAATATATCAGACGAAGTGAAGTTCAGGCGGAATTTCATATAGACATGTAAAGAAAGTTATTGAAGTTCAGTCTTCAGTAGGAGTGCTTCTTAAGTTATGTAACTTCCGAGCGCTAAAGAAACTATACACTGACTTATGATGAAGAAAGAAACTGATAAGAAAAATATGAAAGAGAAAGAAAGAGGATGGACTGGAAAAATATCGGAGAAAGAAAGGAGGCTACGCCGCCATGTAAAGGAGCTCGAAAACTGGATTAAAAACACAATCTCTTCAACGACACACAAGGGAATAATAACAATATTCAGTCTCTATCGGCGATCAAGTCTGGCAGAGAGGTTGTCAAACTTTGCCCGTTATACTGAGAACGGAATCATGGGGTACTGGAAGGTTTCTATGTTTCGGGAGAATATTACTCGTCTGGGATTCCAATTTCCTCTTTCTCTTCTGTAATTGAAAACAAATGATGTTAGCGATACATGTACATCTACGAACACAAGACAAGACAACTATCTCTCATTCATATATATATATATATATATATATATATATATATATATATATATATATATATATATATATATATATATATATATATATATATATATATATATATATATATATATATATATATATATATATATATATATATATATATATATATATATATATATATATATATATATATATATA
>NC_089766.1:21752745-21772745 GCF_040412425.1 Macrobrachium rosenbergii | reverse complement strand
ATAACTTTTTCCTTTGTTCATAACTTGGGCTAACTTGGTTCCTTGGCAGCAGCAATTTGTAATTTGTTCCAATTTTCTCCTCAACCAAGATCCCATGTTTATGACAATATATACAGTATATATATAGTATATATATATATATATATATATATATATATATATATATATATATATATATATATATATATATATATATATATATATATATATATATATATATATATATATATATATATATATATATATATATATATATATATCAGAAAATATGGCCGCTTTAACATTGGCAGGTACAGAGATGTGATGGAAGAATTTTGGTAGTGAGATGGTACTGTTGCGAACCCGTCACTTGCAGAATCGTTGCATTCAGCAAATAGTTGATCATCTCAGCAGTTAATGTGATGAACACGCGATATTGGCCGAGTCATATGACCAAGTTGCTATGTGGGTACATGAGTTCGTGTGTTACAGAATCTCGATTTTGTGTCTAATTCTGCCCAAAAATTAGTTCGGTCGTTCATTAGCGGAACTAGAGCGAGATCGTGAAGACATTATCTTTGAGTGTGGCAAGCTCTTAGAATTGGCAGAATAAGGTACAGTTCAGACTCTTCGTTTTTCTATGTGAATTGTGGACTTAAGGTCTTTTACCATATTTCAAGACATTTTTGAACTTGTGTGGGAAGTGGATGTAGCATTTTACCATTTCAATATTCTATTTTATTGTGTTCTATATTTTACCAGTATGCTATTTACTCATGCATTTTAGACTTTTCATTATTGTGTTTTGCACTTGCATATTTTTGGGAGAGTATTATTTTGTGATTAATTTTTTCGACAGATGTCATGGTTGTGGTGGTTGTGGTGATGACTTTGTGGGCAATGATATGATGTAGTCATGATGGTGTGATTATAGAGACATACAATGCATACCTTGCAAAGTATAATATCTCTGTGTGGATTGACTTTTTGAGACTTGACTTAATAATACCTAAGTTGGAGTATGTGAGAAGATTTTGACTTTACAGGTCATTAGCCATGATTAGACTTTTAAGTTAGAGTTGGATTATTTTTTTGCTTAACAATTTCATTTGTGATGCATTTTAATCTTTGCTTTGTTTATTCATTACTTGTTGGGTTGCTTTAAATAATAAATCTATTTTTGTAGGAAAGATTGAGTTTTCCTTGTATGACCCATTTCATTTCTTTAATGTGGAATGCGTGAGACGAAGAGAGAGAGAGAGAGAGAGAGAAAAAAAAAAGTAAGGGCTGAACCCTCCATCGCCTTCTGAAGACAGACCAGTCGGCATGCTATGTGATATTCCTACCTGGAATATTTTGTCTGTTTCAAATGGTGTTACATATATATATATATATATATATATATATATATATATATATATATATATATATATATATATATATATATATATATATATATATATATATATATATATATATATATATATATATATATATATATATATACACAATCCTGAAGCTACAAGTGTCGCTTAATATCAAATTCACGCTACCTCAGTATCTCCGATGGAGAATTATCACCGAAGGGGAATTTATATAAGTGATAAATGAATAAGTCCCACCAGGACGCGAACCCTTGACATGGACCCATTCAGCGACTCCAGTGGACGTTACCACGTCCTGGTGGGACTTATTCATTTATCACTTATATAAATTCCCCTTCGGTGATAATTCTCCATCGGAGATACTCTCAGGTAGCGTGAGTTTGATATTAAGCGACATTTGTAGCTTCATGATTGTATATAAATCACGGCGTGATAAAAATTTCATATATATATATATATATATATATATATATATATATATATATATATATATATATATATATATATATATATATATATGTGTGTGTGTGTGTGTGTGTGTGTGTGTGTGTGTGTGTGTGTGTTTTATAAATTGTTGGTACGCCACTGTGATGCAGAGGCCAAACAGGACAAGAAACAGATGCTTGGGTGCTTCGGATTCAGCACAGTCCGAACACGATTGGGCATTTCCGGCGCAAAGTCAGCATTATCAGTCTCCTCGAGGGCCCCTGGTTACACCACACATGTGAACGTAAGTAAAGTCAGCATAGAAACTTCCAGAACCCTTAACCGGTTATAGATCCGGTTTTGTGGGGAGTGTCACCGCGATGATGTAAGTTCGTTTGTTCGACTAGGAGTGGCCGATAAGGCAAGTGCGAGATCGTTTGTGACGTATGGAGCATTGTTGTGGTTGGAACTAATTATCATAGACTCAGATAAGCTCCCTGTTACCCGTTGGAAAGATGTTACTGGGAAAAACCACGCACAGGTGTGCGAATAGTGTGGACAATGGTCGGGGTGATTGTTTGATATCTGTTTTCATTATGTCTGACTAATGAACTTTAGTGTTAGTATCAATGTTGGGGAAAGAGTTGGGTTTCTCTTTTATTACCTTCGTTTTAGTGACATTGCAGCTGGGAGTTTAATTACCTGCTATTAGCTCATTCTTTTTTTATTTAATCAATCTCATGTTGGGCTTACGAATAAAGTCTACTTTTGTATGCCAGGTTTGATTTAAACATACCAGTTTAGATGAAGAATTGTATTATAGCTTCAGAGAGAGAGTAGCCACATCACAATGGGTTCAAGCAATGTTAGTTTGAGATGCTGCTTCCACATATGTAATTGTACGTTTACTGTTACCGAATTAGTCTGTTACTGGCTCCACTGATAAAAAGTTCATCAGGTGGCGAAATGAATCTTTTTTATATCCTTTTTCGGTTCTTGATGGGAGGAGTGAAGTCATCGGGTAACTCTTGATTCAACGGTTGTGAATTTTCTATTAGTCTAAAACATTAGCTTTATGTAAGTAAATTGGATAAAATAAAGATGTGTTTAAAATGAAATAAAAAAATATATATATTGTAAATCGATATAGAGGGGTAAAATTAAAGTGGCCATTCCGAGTGAGTAAGTGACTGACTGATGACATGGCATCACTATTTCGAGGTCATCTGTCTTTAAACTAATTTTGTAGAGCCCCTCTGTCTAATTTCTGTCTTTTGTGAAGGCTCAAATATGTGTATCATGGAGATTTATTATTGTTAACTCAGTCACTTGCATTTATTAGTCAAAAAGACTAATAAGAGATTCCACAAAATCCATAATCAGGTTAATGGAGCTTTGTGTTATTCCAAGCAAAGGGGTTGCTCACATAAAGGCCGAGGATGAATTTAGAATTGTTCACAAATTTCGAAGGAAAGATGATCAGCATTATGTAACTGATGTAGTCTTGCCCCCACTTCAATTTGCTTTGCGGAATAACACTGGTTACTGAAGAGAGAAGGGGAATGCTTAGAGGGAACCGATAATAACATAAAAAATGAATTAATTAATGTCTATCAATTCCCTTTTGTTTAACCCCTTTTTTCTGAAGTGACTGCTTGACTTTAAAAATTAGCTGAAACATTGTAGTGTTGATCGTACGTATATATCTAAAGAGCGACTGTAGAAGGGGTAATTTGGGGGTCTGCAATATCTCCTTTGCAATACTATAGATATTAGATGAGTGACCTGGACAGCCATCATCACCCGGCACCAATCTGCTAACAAACATTGCGGGATTTGTACAAAATTGTAAGGAAAATCATTCTTTTAATGAAGAAAGTATACTTCAGTCATTTATGCACGCTTGCTCGGCAGTGGTCAAAGTCTTAGGGGGGTTTTTCTCTCCACAACAGGTTTTGTTAATGACTGAATTTGTTTCCCTACTAAGGTGATAAACAGCATTTCCTGGAATAACGATTGACTCGGTTATTTGTGCGTCTGTTTCGAAGTATATTGAGAAATATATTTCTTAGTTCATTTCAATTTATTTTTCTGTGAATCATAAACACAAGCATATCTTTATTAATTTATTTAGGCCCATGATAATAGATTAAAAAGAAGTATATATTTCTAAACAATGGTTACGAACCTCCTTCTTCAGTTGAGTTAAAAGAAAGCGTTCTTGTGCATTAAATGTGACCTGCACTTTTCATTTGAGGAGTCTGCAAAATCTCGAAAGAGAATTCAGAAAAATTGCATGAAAAATATCTCTTATGCAAAAATCAATAGATTAACTGCAAAGGAGAGTGCTGCTTCAACCGAAAGTTATTTTGTTCTTTGTTAACAAGTTGTAACCAAACTTTTTTCATTATCTGGTATAACAGGAATATATATTATTGTCAAGGGCCATAGCAACATATCAGCTTTATATATATATATATATATATATATATATATATATATATATATATATATATATATATATATATATATATATATATATATATATATATAAATATATATATATATATATATATATATATATATATATATATATATATATATATATATATATATATATATATATATATATATATATATATATATATATATATATATATATATATATATATATATATATATATATATATATATATATATATATATATATTATATACGTATATATATATACATATATATATATATATATATATATATATATATATATATATATATATATATATATATAATACGCTATTTGAAGACTTGGTGGAATTCATACCAAGTGAAACAAGGCAACCGGGCTCTCCCGCCCTTCGGCAGGTAAGACTTGAGGAGGTCCTCGAAAAAACCATAGTTCCTGTGTTCCACAGTGAGGCCAGGGAAGCAGCTTAGTTTGTAAAATGTAAAACATTGCTCTCCGGACTTCCATGGGAGACACTAGAGGATGACTCTTCTACTTAGCCGGGAAACAAGTGCTCCCTCCGGAATCACCTTCGTAAGATAGCTTCTATCATTCATTTTGATTCAGTCTGAAACAGGCAAGAGACACACGGCCCATCTCACTACCTTCTTTAATCCGGGGACACAGGATTCATTCAGGCAGCCATCCTGAGGAAATTTTGGATCTCTTCAGCTTCGGGGATTTGTAGTGGACTCCAACGTTAAATAGTGTCCAACAAGCTGGTGAGTTGTGTCTTTATTTCACTGTTAGACCCACACTCTAGGTATATACCTAGACCATGGTTAGACCAAATTAAAATCAAACCAAACCGTATGTAATTCCTTGCAAAGGTTCCCTAGAATATATTGTCTGTAATCAAAGAATGAAATATATAGAAACCGAAGTAAATATCAATAAATATTATCATTACAAATACATAAATAAGATAAGCCGTGAAGTCGCATATCCTTGAAAAGAAAAATTCAGACAGAAGACAATTGAATCTTATGGTAAAGAGGCTTACCAACTCAAGTTATATGGTCATCACCATACAAATACTCCCTTAAGAATTTCATAAACCTCAGAATTCTACTCTTTGATGAAAGCCACAGACTCATGTTTCACGATCTTTTCTTTCTGTCGCCTCTTCAGTTTGTGTTTATGCTAAATTTGTTCTTCGCTCTTACCTTGCAGACTCTAATGAAGAAAGAGGTCATCATGAAATCTGCACATAAAGTAAGGTTGCCCTTAAGTCTTATGCTGTTATTAATCAGTTGGCCGGACCCGCTCTCCAGTAGGTTATTACTTGGACTGGTGAGTTGTCATCATGATGTCACTGGCGACACTGAATGAGCTTCTTCAGCAGTTTCATCTCGTTCTTTATTTTCTTCTTCATTTCTAGGAAGCTCTCTCTGTCCCTCCCTGTGACGGGATCTTTTCGACTTAAGGAGCTTTTCTTTCGTAGATTTATTCTTGAGAAAGAATATCGCCAACGAACGCAGTCAAACCGACACATGAGGGGAATTTTGAAAAAGGAAGCGCAATTAATTGCATCTCTCACCGAGACTTTGGATAATGAGGCTAATGAGGTTGATATGCAAATCTTTCTTCGCTTCAAAGGGAAGTGAATTTCTAAAACCCTAAGACCCTTCCTTCCTATATCTAATCACACAGTGTGACTGCAATTGCATTTTTCTTTGTAGTTTATTGTAGTGGTTTACATTTATTAAATTCTAATTCTTTCTGTGTCAAGACATCATAAACTAAATCTTTAATGGAATATGCAGGCGACTGTTTCCATTCTGTTCCAGTGTGATTTGATAAAACAGCATTGAATTCTTTATTCTTGAAACTCTCGCAAGATACAATCTTCAGGCCATTCTTGCCTTCCAAAAATATCCCCTAAAGAAGAGAACGATTAATATGGGGGTTGATATGCAAAGAATAAGAATAAGCAGAATAAAAAATCAAATAATATTTGACAACTGATCCTCTCTCTCTCTCTCTCTCTCTCTCTCTCTCTCTCTCTCTCTCTCTCTCTCCACGAGACAGCTCTAAAGATTAATCCTTCCGAAATCCTTCCTCCATCCATAACGCAATTCTAATCCTATTCCCAAAAGCCCGCTGGTTCCATTAATGATTAAGGGAACTGGAATCCTACGACCATCCAGGAAAGGAAACATCCCTCCTACTGGATGGAGAAGCCGCAGCTGAGGTACAAATTCACAACTGAGAAGAAAAGGGAACATTCATATATAATTAAGTATGGACGAGGCAACCAGTACCCGCCCACCTTTGGAAAGTGTAATCAGCAAGAGTGGGAGCTATGGCTGAGTGGCGAAGAGCTCGACTCACGTTTGCCAGATCCATTGATCGCTTGCAGCATACACCCACCAGTCCATCGAACTGTTGAGGCTTGCGGTGTCACCCCAGAGGAGTTGCTGAGACCGGAAGGCGGTACCATCTGTCGCCACCTCTCCCAAGTAAAAGGGAACCTATATTTCTGTTTTAGTTCAAATTTGTGCGGAAGTGTAGTTTGAGCAATAAAGGAAAAAGATCGTAATATCAACTAACTACATGTAGAGTATGTAGCAGAAGGCATGGCTACTCGTTTTGATCAGCTCTTAAGAGAAGCAGAGTTATTTTCAATTTAAGTATATGATTTGCGATAATGTTTGTCACAAGGTTTGGTAAATGCCTGAATCATGAAATTTCTGCTGTGATGACAAACGGTGGGACACTTTCAGCCATTCGGTGCTTGAGACGTGAAGAGAGGGAGTTGGAGTAGTTGGACAGCAAGATAAGAGAAGAGGAAAATAGCCAAGATAAATTACAAGGCTCTACAGGTGAAACTGGGAGAAAACCACAAGCCTGCAAATTTACAGTAAGGTTAGAGAGAATGGACAGCAAGATCGAAGAAAGGAAGCAGGGACGGAAGTGAAGCAAAAGGATTAAAAGTGGGCATAGCAAGTGGTAGTAGGGACACTGCCAACATCCTTTAGTAATGCCTACAGTGCACCTACAAAAGGAATAAGGTTGATAATATTTTCTGTTGAAAAGGTAACATTGCTTTGCAATTGCTTTCTAAGAAAGCTGAAGAGTTTCCTTCTTGTGTTAAAAATTAAAGTTTCAATTTTCCTTTCTTTGTATTTTGGCTGTATTCCTTCCGTGAGTGCTCGGAGGCACTGAAACTTTTGATCTTTTATCTTTTCCCTTATGACTCTACGGCAAGGTTTTTTTCTTTCTTTCTTTCTTTCCTCTACTTCTGGATTCATGAAATTCTAGGGACGAATAACCAAATGCCATACAATTATGTGCCATACAATGTTCTTCTTGAATGTCTTCTCTGGACTGAAATCTGGTCCCTTATCTTAAAAAAAAAAAAAAAAAAATTAAAAAGGAAAAGATGAAAACTTTAAGGGGTTTGTACGTCTTATTTGACTCAATAAATTATTTTAGAATATGTGTAAACTTTTCGTTTCTCTCTCTCTCTCTCTCTCTCTCTCTCTCTCTCTCTTCTCTGCGAGCAGCGGGCAGTTGGCAGCTCCATCACGATAACGCACACGCCAGAGAGAGAGAGAGAGAGAGAGAGAGAGAGAGAGAGAGAGAGAGAGAGAGAGAAATTAAATACACGTTCTCAAGCAAGTTATCGAATCAAATAAGGCGTACCAATTACTTAGAGCTTATATAATTATGTGAGTATATATATATATATATATATATATATATATATATATATATATATATATATATATATATATATATATATATATATATATATATATATATGTACATATACTACGTAAAGGACCAGATTTCAGTCCAGAGAAGACATTATGAGGAATGCGACAGACCAGTGGCGCGCCATCTCAAAAGAGGCGTTTCAGCGCTGCTTCCGGTAGTGGCAGAACCGTTGGGAGAACTGCGTGGCAGCCCAAGGGGACGACTTTGAAGGAGATTAGTGTAAGATTGATGTATCTGAATTAGAGTATATTTTTATGAATAAAGGCCGGATATTTTCATAACACACCTCGTATACGTGCTTGAGCAATGGTCACAACTTCTGCTCTCCGTATGTCCACATACTCAACGGCTCAGGTAGGTTTGACGAGCTACGTATATATACGTACTAAACGGTTAAAGGTTAAGATGTGTGTGTCTTAGATAATGTGCTCCGGCACGTTTGCGTGTATAATAACCATTAACCTTTGCGCCATTCCTTAATAGTATACTATTACATGGTATCCATATCTGTTTGTTGAACGAGGATTTTTGTGACAATCAATGAGGAAATTTTCTTGGGAAAATAGCCAACTTTCCTAGATGAACAATCCGAATCTTGGTTGCGGGAGAGGGAACAGCAACCAAACACTTCAGCTTACAAAGTGAGTCTGGGAGGACGAGTCTTGACAGGCGTTACAGTGTCAGGCGGGAGGAGGGGGAGGAGGGGCGTTACAGTGACAGGTGAGAGGAGGAGGAGGAGGAAGAGGAGGAACGTGGCCGAGGGATACCTAAGAGAGACAGATGTCGGGAGCCTTCTCTCGGAGGAATCAAATATCGTACAAATGGCCATCTATGCAACCCAATCGAAGAGAAACCCAAGAACATTTTCATCCTTTATTCCGGAAGAATGTCTTACTTCGTCTCCATTTTCACGTTCTTTTCCAAAATAAATATCTGTCAAGTTCCACCTCAATATTGAAAGACTCAGCTGGTTAGCACTTACCAAGGAAGTTAGGCATCTTGGGCTCTGCCAAGGAGCAGTAATGCCACAACTGAATAGAAAGAGAGAGAGAGAGAGAGAGAGAGAGAGAGAGAGAGAGAGAGAGAGAGAGAGAGAGAGAGAGAGAGAGATTTTAGTAACTGGATAATTGTACACGTCCAAAAAGACCTAAGCTTCCTTCTACGCAAATAAAACTCACTTTCATTTGTACTATGTCAGGAAGAGAAATAAAAAAAAAACAATCTATTTGTAGCGATTTCAATATTGCATCATAAATATCAGTAATTTGTATATGTATATATATATATATATATATATATATATATATATATATATATATATATATATAAAATAACATTCTAAACATCTGTCGTTTGAAGGCTGACCAGTGACTGTATTCAGCCCCAGAGGACGCCCTTTGGCTGGGTGGAGGAGGTCCCTTTGCTCTGCTGTTAAGTCAGCTCTACAGGAGAACCTCCTGGTCGGGCGTGGCCAGTTTGGTTTCCTTAAGGGGGGACAGCCACAGGAGAGGGCCTCCCAGCCAGGCAGGCTCCCATTGCTCCTCCAGAGGATGTAGCCGGAGGAAAGGCTTCCTGGCAGCCGGATGATTGAGTAGTCCAAGGCTCCACCAAAGGAAGAGTCTACCGGGGAGGGTCTGATGGGGGCTCACTTGGCCACTCTGGTAGGTTAGCTCTTCATTTCGCACGTTTTTGTGAGTTGATTCTTATCATTTAATTATAAGTATGCCCCTTAAACCCACGACGAGTGGAAAAGACGAATATCATTGAGGCATGTTAAGTGAGTTATTGAATTTTATTCTTCAATAAGAGACCTACATAAGTTACGTCGCTTTAGAAAGCTAAAGAAACTATGCACTGAGTTATGATGAAGAAAGAAATAAATAAAGAAATTTAGAAGAGAAAAAGAGAGTGGGTAGATAAGAAACATATGGGAGAAAGAAAGAAGGCTATGCTGCCATGTGAAGGAACCCTAAAATTGGAATAAAAAGACAATCTCGTCAACGACACTCAAGGGAATAACAACATCATTCGGTCTCTGGCAGCAATCGAGTCTGAAAGACAAGTTGTTGTCAAGCTTTGCCCATAGCTTCCTGATAATGGCCGCTCCATCCAATGGCCAGCTAAAGAGCTGAATGAGATCCTGACGATTCCCAACCAGTAATCGAGTGCTTCGAGAAATGGAATATTAATATAAATCACTGATAATATGGCCTATGTGTAAATAAGATCTTTGCATCTTCCAGGGAAACATTTATTCTTTGTAAAAATGCCAAAAGGAAATAGCTTCCTTCAGAGAGTAATAAAATTCTGGAGTTGCAAATGGGATTCCTCTGAAGAACGATGGACTCGAACTCTTGTCAATTTATGCCATCATTTAATCAAAGCATCTGGCGGAGAGGCATCATCAAGGTAATGTTTTCAGATCTGAAACAACTGAGAGGAGGATAGGAAAGCCTCAACCACCCAAGAGAGAGAGAGAGAGAGAGAGAGAGAGAGAGAGAGAGAGAGAGAGAAGGATCGGAAAGCGTAAACCACCCAAGAGAGAGAGAGAGAGAGAGAGAGAGAGAGAGAGAGAGAGAGAGAGATCGGAAAGCGTAAACCGCCCAAGAGAGAGAGAGAGAGAGAGAGAGAGAGAGAGAGAGAGACAGACAGACAGACAGAAGGATCGGAAAGCTTAAACCACCCAAGAGAGAGAGAGAGAGAGAGAGAGAGAGAGAGAGAGAGAAGGATCGGAAAGCGTAAACCACCCAAGAGAGAGAGAGAGAGAGAGAGAGAGAGAAAGATCGGAAAGTGTAAACCACCCAAGAGAGAGAGAGAGAGAGAGAGAGAAGGATCGGAAAGCTTAAACTACCCGAGAGAGAGAGAGAGAGAGAGAGAGAGAGAGAGAGAGAGAGAGAGAGAGAGAGAGAGAACGAGTCTATTTTTTTATTCACAACTTCAGTGTATATTGTAAGAGGCTCACCTTTCTCTTTTGAGTTTGATAAGTAAAGAATTTATCTGTCAAAGGAAATTATAGCTATCAGTAAAGTTGTACTCAAATAGGAATCGAACTCAGGACTCTGAAATAACAGGCAAAGGCTCTACCAACTGATCCTCACAGGTCAGTTGTTTGTTATATTTATAATGCTTTGATGTAAAATATGAAAGTTTGTCCGTGTCGATGGAGCATTACAGGGAGAACGTGGTCAAGAAATACATGGAATCATTAATCACACTCTCAGCTAGACCACAGCAACAGAAAGCTAGCACAATTTTTCTCAAAATTGCACAGGAAAAAGAGCCTAATTATTTCGAAAGACTATAGTATTAGAATCACATAATTACAGCCTGAGTACATTAATTGTACATCCTGACCACTACCTTTCGCATTCCATTGTATTATGTACTGTATGTATTACTTACTTTCCTCCGCTAAATCTCACGATGAACCTGAAAAGGTAGCCAGTGTTTGTTTGTTGCAAGTTTCTGGGAAGACTCGGGAACTCGCAGGAACCAGCTGTTGACACTTGGTGACGACAGAGCAGAAATCGGAACTGCCAACCCTAAAAATACGGAAGCGAGTTATTGTTGGGAATAAAATGTTATTTCAAGCACATTTAGTGAAGCAAAAAGCCTGGATAAAATATTGGACGAATAATATATTTAAACCCAGAATGGCTGTTTATCCTGCAAAATGAAATGTACCACTTTTGTTAGTAGGGAGTCTGGGAACTTGTTGGTGCTTATTTAGGTGAAAAGGATTCAAAATACATTTTTCAGCGTTATATCTTTTTATATTATTTTCTCGATTTACTGAGACATGTCTGTTGGTTTTATATTTATTTGAGCATAATTATATTAAGATGTTACTTACAAAGGAAGCAGTAGCGAAAATTTGAACCTTTCTTCCTCCTGTTCAATTGCTCATTATGGTCGCCGATGGATGGTTAAAGAACCCATTTTTGGGCAGATATTAGTTGCAAAAACTTTTACTTCTGGAAAGGACTTAATCTTACCCTTTTTATAGAAACAATTACCGAACCTTAAATAAAAGAAACTATATCATTTCTTTAATAGTTAACAAATGGAGAACAGATTTTAACATTCCGATCTTTTGCATGTATAATCTGTGAAAATTAGCTTTTTTGTCTGTCTGTCTGTCTGACCGTCTGTTAATTTCAGTACAAGTATAATTTGAGTTTTATCTCCTTAATTATGAAAGCTTGTAGGTGTGAAATGAGAATCGTCCCAGTAATTTGCTGTTCAGTGTCATTCTAGGAAAACTCGTTTATATCAGTAACAAAGTCATTGCAGCGATTACGGTCAGACTCCCGGCAAAGGCAGAAGGAGTTGAAGTTAAAGGCGACGGAACGGCTGGTGTCCCCTCCCTTGAGGAGAAAGCCTTACCCGATGACCAGAAACAGTGGTCACTCTGGTTATAACTGTCTCAGTGTCAGCAACAGTTTCTTTCTATTAATAGTGATGTAGTTATCTTAAGAGATCTGTATTTCACTATTGGGCTTTTCACCTTGCATTCTATATATCTTCCTTACTTTTCTTTTTGTCAGATATCAAGATAATTACAATTTGCAGCACAGGACTGCATAGATCATTTTGATGCTCTGTTGATTTTGGTATTTATATGCTTGTAAAAAAATATTTGTGCACTTTATAAACAGACATGTAAAGATTTATATCTATTGATATTTAAGTGTGTGATGTGTTTCATTGCTTTATGCGGAGACAGAATTCCTGGTTAACCGACGAGCGAAAAACCTCTAAGCGAAAGAGCTGAGGAGAGAGACGTTCATCAATATGTGTAGACAGACAGACAAGTGCGGATAAGTGTCAATGGGATTTCTAGCTTCATGATTGTCGCTTACATTAAAATATTAGAGTTTTGTACTTTCCTATCTAATGGGGAGCCTCTTCAAAAGAGAAAGAAGGGGCTCTTCAAAACCTGGAAGGTCTTCCGGCTCAGACACAGCGTCCTAGTTAATGAAGTAGAGGCTCTCCAGGCGAAAGTAGTTTTCCCTGAAGGTTTTTTAAGTCGCGCGTTTTTTGCTGCTAAATGTCTTCATGGTTTGTTCATGTGTTTATATCATCAACTTATAGATCACAGGATGATGAGAGAGGCTTTTTTTTATTTAGCTTGTATGAAGAAATATGGTTTAGTTTAATTTATTCCGATATATATATATATATATATATATATATATATATATATATATATATATATATATATATATATATATATATATATATATATATATATATATATATATATATATATATATATATATATATACAGGGTGCGGCATAAGTAACGCCCTTTGTTTAAGTGGAACAAAATTAAAGCCTTTTTGATTATCCTTTATTTTTTCGAACATGAATGCATTGCCACAGGTAGTAGATTAATATAATATATTAACAAAATTAATATAATGCTTATTCGGTTTAATAATGCGGCATAAGTAACGCCCTTTTTAATTTTATATCTTATAATGTATATTTTCTTTATTATTTTCTTTAATTAATTTGCTTTTCAGATATTTTGCGCAACCATGAGATTAACAAAGGAACAGAGAGTAAAAGCAATTCAATTGTACTATCAAAACAATAAAAATGGTGCTGAAACCGCAAGATTGTTATCAGCTGAATTTAACATCCCAAGGGTACAAAGCCGAAATATCATTTGTATTAAACATTATTAAACAGAATAAGCATTATATTAATTTTGTTAATATATTATATTAATCAATTAACCTGTGGCAATACATTCATGTTCGAAAAAAAAGTATAATCAAAAAGGCTTTAATTTTGTTTCACTTAAACAAAGGGCGTTACTTATGCCGCACCCTGTATATGCATGTGTGTAAACCAATATTTACAGTGTATGTAAAACGAAATATCCAGGGAAGGAAAAAAGCGTAATTAAAGAAGGATACTTTCATTCATGCAATATTTCGAATTATTAGATTTTAACGCAACTTTGTCTTAGCTACGTGGGTACTAGAATCCTTGATTGTCTGTAGAAATCCCATGTCCTGTTATTTGCTTGTGTTTATAAAATTAAAATTGTTCATAATAAAAGCAGGCATTAGAACACATCATAGGCATGGTCAGGTTAGCTTCTAACAAGCTGGGTGAATTAACCTTTCTTCTACTTTGAACAGCTCCTCAGAATTAGGAGTATCTCGTCCGTCATGATGCGGATCACTATCCTGGGAGGTTTTCTCTCTGATGGATAGCCCAACTCTTACATAAATCAAACCTGGGATCAATTTAGCTCCGTCTTCTTCTTCTTCATCGATTACTTAGGAAAGTGTTCTCCACAACCTCTTGAGTGCATACCATCTCTACTGCTCCCCGTCCTCGTTACTTACAACAGGGCTGACAATCCCATAGATAATGTGTGAAATTATCATTATTCCATGCCCCACACTTCGAAACTGTTCGAGTATCTCTGGCCTCTATGTTTGCACAGACAGTTTCAGTAACAAGAAAACTTTATGTTGACGACATTAGTCATCAATTAGCTCCCTCTTTCGTCTTCATATTTCACTTAGTTTTACGAGGTAAGCTAGGTCATGCCAACCAACCTTTTCCATGATCTGTTAAAAGCAATCTTAATTGGGAACTGTAGTTAAGTCTGTTGCATTTGATATCGCTGCTTACTCAATATTTTCGAGACATGATGAAAATCGCCAGAAGAGGAACTGAAAACTATGTTGGGAGAGAGAGCAAGGTACTTATTCACACAAGTAGTATAATTCAATTAAAATGAAGGTCGTAATCACTTGCGTTAATTTAACTCAAACATATCGGTGACAAGATATTGCAGATTCCTGCAAGAGAATTACAACCCATAGGTTGGTCTCTGACTGCAGAGAGCATTAGAAGCAGTAAATGCGATTGTCTTCGACAGTTCTGAAAAAGAATTGCCCATTCACGGAGGTGAAGAAGGAGAAAATGTCAACACTTGAGGAGTAACTCAGCGAACCGTATATCCTGTCGCTAAAGTCAACTTCATTCCAAAAACCCGAAAGCTTTCCTGCCGGCCGTTGAAAGCCTGATCCTCACCCACAGCCTCTGGCTAAAATATATTGGCTTTCCATTTAGGACGTTTGGGTTGTTTGCCCCAATATTTGGCTGACGAAGGATGTATAGGTATTACGCCTCAAGAAAATCAATCCACCAAGGAGCAATTTCCTAAATGAATTTGGGCTTCACCTTTCCAGATCAAACATACACACACACATTATTATATATATATATATATATATATATATATATATATATATATATATATATATATATATATATATATATATATATATATATATATATATATATATATATATATATATATATATATATATATATATATATATATATATATATATATATATATATATATATATATATATATATATATATATATATATATATATATATATATATATATATATATATGTGTGTGTGTGTGTGTGTGTGTGTGTGTGTGTGTGTGTGTGTGTGTGTGTGTGTTGTATTTAAGCAGCAATGTAAAGGAATATGCTCTACAATTATAAATCCTAATACATTTATGTAAATAAGCAAATGAGTAAGACAAGTGTAAATGAGAGAGAGAGAGAGAGAGAGAGAGAGAGAGAGAGAGAGAGATGTCTAGATATTTAATCGAATGAGGGCAACAGGTCGAGGTCAAAAAGAGAGGGGAGGGGTAGATGATCCTCTCTCTTCCCCCAAAAGGCAAAATGGATTGTTGACCCGAGGTAAAAGGGCAGAGGGAAAAAACGCTGGTGTCATTCATGAAATTTATACAAAAATTTAACTGGAAGAATGGTTTTCTTTTTATCTTAAATCACCCACCACATATTTAAGCATAAGGTAGAAAAGATTTCCTGCTGGACACCTGGATCATTCATCTCCTAAGTCCCTGTGCTCAAATGCATTACAATTATCATCGTGGTTTTGGAGATTGTCGTCCCAGATAAAACAAAGGACAATGCCTGTTGGACCCAT
The DNA here is from genome assembly GCF_040412425.1 of Macrobrachium rosenbergii. Classification (NCBI taxonomy): domain Eukaryota; kingdom Metazoa; phylum Arthropoda; class Malacostraca; order Decapoda; family Palaemonidae; genus Macrobrachium; species Macrobrachium rosenbergii. The sequence goes on along the minus strand of NC_089766.1, from coordinate 21,756,725 downwards.
ATCACTTCCAAACGTCAAAATATTTACTATGTAAAGCAATCTTTCCACTACCTTCTAGTTTAGAGTAAAATGCACTGGAATGACTTCCAAAGAAAAGCTAGAATTACAAGGAATCTCTCTCTCTCTCTCTCTCTCTCTCTCTCTCTCTCTCTCTCTCTCTCTCTCTCTCTCTCTCTTGCGATTTAATGTCAATCCCCGGAAATGAGTCCTATAGAATTTGACTTTCTTAAGTATGAATTGACTGGATACAGGAGGACTTCGTTGTTCTAAAACAACGGAAAATTCTTTTTGACAAAAGTTTTGGCACAAACTGAACTTACTGATAGCTTTCGTTTTCTTTTCATAAAGAAATCCGATGTCCCTATTCCTGTGATAAGTGACAAAGGAGAAAGTCCTAAGGCTCGTCTGGGGTGGAAAAAGTGAAGAGAAAAGGAAATCAGACCCAGAAGCTCTCCTGCCTGACTGCAGCACCGTCTCCGTATTTTCTTTCTTTGTCTGGAGAATCTGAAAGGCCTCCTTGGGCCTCTTAAGAAGTAGAACTTGTTTCTCCAATTAAGACACACGGGCCATGAGGCATAGCTTAGACATTCTTAAGAATTTGTCAAATGTTTAAGTAATAATTAGCCTAGATTTAGAGACAAAGTCGCGTATCTGTCTCTTGGAGAGTTTTCTATTCTCCACCGTTGGTAGACTAAAAAAAAAGAAAAAACTCCAACAGCCGAGCTGTTGATAGAAAAAGAAATCGTCGGAGCCAAAATAAATTGCATTTTCATGAAGGTGTTATTAAACAGAACATTAAGCTTCCAAAGATCTTTCGCGAGGTCATAAAGAAAAAATAACCTCTGCCGATCTACTCCTTTCTCTCTGTGGCACATTTATTACAGGACCTAACTTCAAATCATTGTAGAGTAATGATTTCGTGAACCGCACAAGGTTACAAGCGCAAAGGTGTCATATTGTAGATGGATGTTATCTTCTTCAGAAAACTGAAACGTTAACAACAGATATGAAAACAACCAGGCAAGTGACAGTGGGTTAAATCAGGTTAGGCTTTGCCACAAGTTTTTATTTTTTGTTTACAAAATGATTGTGAGGAATAGAGACAGTTCCATATTTCCTCGATTATCAGATGCTGAGGACTCAAGTTCTAATGGCATAATATAGATGGCCGTCGTTTGTAGTGTGATTAGAGAAGAATGCAGAAGAATGACAAACCTCAAAAGCTCCCCGTCTCCCTATTAAGTATGGCTGCCTTGTGTCTTGTTTCCCTGCCAGGAAAGTTTCATAATCTAGTAATGGATGAGGCGACTAATGGAGCGAGGGAGCCTTCTGCTGGGTCTGATGCACGTGACTGGCAAACAGGGTGTGGTGGCGTCACACAGAGGAAGATTTAGGGAGCCTAAATAATGATGGGAATGATATCGAAAACATTGTCATGGTTTTGAAGATGATGTAAACATATTATGTAAAGTCGCTGTTATGATAATAGTAAAAATATAATAAATTATTTCCTTTCATAATCGTATGAAAGCAGTCTTTGGAGGGATCTTGCCTAGATAGTGCCCCCTAGGGTTTTCGGGGGTCGTTATCTAGGACTAATATTTCTTGGGGGTCATTATCTTTATGATATTTACAGTCTTTTGTTTATGTTTTTACGGTGATCCGCCACGCCCTTGTACTAAACGCACCTCAGAGGTAGATAACATACCGGGGTAAAACCCTTGGGGGTCCTATCTAAAAAAGATCCCCTTGGAGTGGCAGCGTCAGCAGCCTGTCAAATTCGCAAGGCAAACATTTTCTCTTTGGTATTAAAAATTCCTCTCGTGTTCCTGAACTTGAATTGACTGAAGAACAATCCTGAACTGCGACAAAGATGTTCAGCTGAAATAACTTTCCTCTTCCAATTAATTCTTGACTACTGGTAACATATTCACCATTCTTGCCAAACATTTCAGATTCCTGAAGAATAATGTCGATTAATACCCTCAAAAACTTGATTTATAATGTAAAGAGAAAATAGCCACTCGTTCTCCCCTGCCTCCCCAAAGGAGTAAAGATGATAGTGTTCAAGCTGTGACCCAGAAGAGAGTTCCGGGCAAAAGGGGCGCATATTTATCACCCCGATTCCTTTTCTCTTTAAACAACAAATTCTTTCATTCAGACATAATAGTCAGTTTCCTTTTAGTTACTCAGTCACTCATCCATTTATTCATTCATTCTTTATCCATCTAATATGTAAATATATCTCTTTATGTTTTTCGTTTCACTCTTTCCTTTTCCCACAAAACATTCTCAAAAGGCCCAGGAGTTTTTATCTCTTTTTTCTTATAGGAGTTGGACCCATTATAAATATTAGTTATAGCAATAATCACTGTAAAAATATATAATGATATTTGCTATCAGTGACACCTCATGGTCATTCCTACATGTATTTTGTACCTTTGCGTGGTAGGCACGACCTGATTAATAAGATTGCCATATTTCCTTAAGAGAAGTATGGCGATAGTATTAAATTTTAAAACAATATAATTCTTCGTGGGATCCCATATCACTCGTCATATATTTCCCGATACGATTCCTTCCTCTCTCTTCTCTCGTTTCCCCTTGGGAAGGGAGTGCTCAGATAATTCTCTCGTCTCATGGGACACTTTTCAACGCCTTGAGTATCCCTCGTAACATATGATCTTTAATTACAAGATAAAAAGTGAGGAATGTCCCAGTTTTTGCAATAGACATGATTGCAGGTGAAATGAATGCACATCGGTCGTGACACTTTCTATACTAATCGCAGGAAATCTGTTTTGACCTCACATATCCAGTTCGATCCCAGGAGCTTCTCAGATGAGACGCAGTGGCCGGTAATCATCATCATCGCACGTTTTTGAGTGTCTGATTTCCATCACATTTATCGAGTGGAATAATTCAGATGAAACTCTGTCCCTTGACCACTGGGAAGAGGAAAGAGAAGAGGAAAGAGTCCCACTTCCCTCTTGAAATATTCCAACAGGGGATGAAGTGACTTTGTTTTAATGCAAATATGATGGGTTTCTCTTTCTCTCTCTCTCTCTCTCTCTCTCTCTCAATCTGTCTATCTATGACATTCTCTCTGTTCTTCTGTCTGTTAGTCTTTCTCCATAGCCTCTCTTTCTGCCTATCTGTTTGTATGTCCACTATAATATTTATTACTCTTTTCCAATGAACCTTATACAAACTAATCATCTTTTAGTACTTGTTATGTACACACACACACATATATATATATATATATATATATATATATATATATATATATATATATATATATATATATATATATATATATATCCTTTAATTTTTATCTTACAAGAAACTCCTTTAGAACTAATACTGATGCAAGGTAAACTGGTCACTGGAATCTACCTCTAGGGGTGTCATTGCATAACCGACTGTAAGCAACTGATGAAGCCCAGAGACTTATCATTTTATTCCTGATTCATAGCAACCATTCTGTAGCTGAAAGACTATGAATAGCTTCCATCAGGATACAAAGAACAACTCTTGAAATCAGGGAAGCCAGGCAACAAATATCTTATTGATCATTTTGCTTACATTTTGCTAAATGCACCGGGAGCGTGCGATACGCATAATGAAAAGAACTGTCAAAATTGGAGATGTAAATTTGCATTTTGCTATTTCCGTTACCTCATTTATAATGAAACTGTAATTAATATACGTCACTTTAATTATAACGCTAGTGTAAATGGCTTTTCATATTGAATTGGTCTTTACAAAAGAAAATGACAGGAGTATTTACAGATGCAGTGCGATGCCAAAAAGACGTTATAACATTTTTGAGGTAATGATTTCGATGAATTTTTCGCTCTTAAAATAACATGGCCCCGAGTGCCTGTAATCACTTCTAATAAAATATGGTGTGCATAATTAAATGAGAGAGCTCTCTCTCTCTCTCTCTCTCTCTCTCTCTCTCTCTCTCTCTCTCT
>NC_089766.1:21737745-21742745 GCF_040412425.1 Macrobrachium rosenbergii | reverse complement strand
ATATATATATATATGATATCCATATATATATATATATATATATATATATATATATATATATATATATATATATATATATATATATATATATATATATATATATATATATATATATATATATATATATACATGTATATATATATATATATATATATATATATATATATATATATATATATATATATATATATATATATATTTATATATATATATATATATATATATATACATATACATATATATATATATATATATATATATATATATATATATATATATATATATATATATATATATATATATATATATATATATATATATATAGATGGGGATATGTACTAGCTGACCAGGCCGGTGCTGATCAGGAAAACTCTGGAAATTCAGACGAATTTTTGTGGGCCTCCTTATGCTGACTATGCCTTTTATCCAGGAATTACTGTAGTGACTGTCCTATTTATCCAGTTATCACTGTTGTGACTCTCCCTTTTACCCAGCTATTACTGTGCTGGCTGTTTGATTTATCCAGGCATTACTGTTCTGTCTGTCCCTTTTATCTGCGTATTACTGTGGTGACTGCCCCATCTATCCAAGAATTGCTGTGGTGACTGTCCATTTTATCCAGGTATTAATGTGGTGACTTTTCCTTTTATCCAGGTATTACTGTGGTGACTGTTCATTTTATCCAGATATTACATTGAAGACTGTCCCATTTGCCCCTCACTAAACCTATACACATCCCCACTAAACCAAAACACAAACATTGACACAGAATTATTAATTACAGGAAAGAAAAGCATTTTCAATAATATATTTCTGTGGTATCGAGTACATGAAATAAGGTAGGATGAACACGTAGAGTTTATTTACCACAAAATTACAAAGGTAAGGGGGAAGGGGGTCCGGATTTGAAACCTACCCTATTACGTAAGTAAGATCAAATGATGGCCAGTGCCAGATTTTGTCAAGATCGGTCAAGCGGTTACCACATAAGTTACAAAGGGAAGGAGGAAGGAGATGGGGATGGGGAAGGGGAAAGGGAAGGGGAAGGGGTAGGGGTTGAGTTAGAAAAACCTTTCATGCATCAGAGGAAAAGATTTGAAAGATCAGATGGCGATAGACCACAACCGAAAAAGTGACTGTTGTCTGCATGGCAGAAGTAAGTCTAGAGTAACCTTCTGCTCTAGTAACAACAGTATATTATTTGTATTAGTATTATTATCACCAGTAAGAGCCCACCAGCTCGTTTCCACATTTTTATTAAGGCTGAAGTCACTCCATTTCTGGCTTGAGTCAGTCACTGATGAATCGCAAATATCTGTGGTATTATTTGCCGCTTATGTATGATATAGTCTAGTCAACAGTGATGTCACGCATGGAGAGCTGGAATGAAAAATGTGCCCTGACATGGCACATCAGACAAGATAAAGCTAGGTTTCCTCAACACACCATCAGTTCATGTCATTCACGTTCACAGGCCCCCAAAGGAAACGAACAACACCAGACTCGTCCTTAGCCAGGGGTAAACGAACACCTTCGAGGCTGCCACAGCGAAGAAATTGTCGCCAGAGGAAACGGTAACAGCGACGGAAGAGGAAACAGACCCCAGGTATATCTCATTTGGCCATCAAAAATAGTCTCCTAAAATTATACTGCGTGATGCATGACGGAAGAGTAATCATTTTTTTTATAAACTGCCTTCAGATAATTCTCTTTGAAAACTGCCCTTGATTGTAGGCGTTGACAAAAGAGTTTACCCTAGAAAGCAAATAATGTATCACTTGCAGTGTATACTCTGAACTTTCTTATACTGTCATTACTGCTATCATCTTTAGGAGTTGTATTTGTGGCAGCAAACCAATGATAGTTTTACTAGTAGGACACATTTGAATTCATTTTCCTTGCTAAAACGTACTTTACACCCAGTCTTGAAAAAGAGTTGAATCAACAACTAACTAAAAAAATTTTACTCCTAACTAAAGAAAAAGGGAAAAAGCAAAATAACTGGAAGTAGGAAACGGAAAACTAATTAATTTTTCAACGAAAAGGTAAACAGTAAAGAAAAGAAAAATCATCAAAGAAATTTGCAAAAACTTGGGTAATTCGGTTTAAGTAAAAATCTTTTACCGTTAGAAAAAACCTTACGATAAGCTTTTTCGGTTCATAATTACCGTAATATAATTTCCATGAAGATTGATTACACCAATTAAACCATCTTTATATTTTGAGAGGAAATATTTTCATTGCAGAATTTTTGCATGATTTTTAAAGCCAGAATTATACTGAAAGTCAAATAACAAGGTGCTTAGATCCATAAATGTCGAAGAATGAATCACTATTAGGAAGAAAGTTTCATCCGAAGACTCTAGAGGGACAACGGAAACAACGCTATCGCCATTATTATTATTATTATTATTATTATTATTATTATTATTATTATTATTATTATTATTATTATTATTATTATTATTATCGTAAACTCAAATCATTTGCAAATAATATCGGAGTCAAAGACCGAGACCTCCCAACCAACAGCATTTCCCGTCCAAGTCATCTTGCTTAAAGAGATTAACGAACTTTCCAAAGGAAGAGAAGCCTGAAATTCGGAAGAGAATAAAGATAAAAACACTCATTTCCACTGACAAAAACACACGATCCACAGAATAAAAAAAAGGAAAAAAAAAAAAACAAAAAGAGACGGCGTGCAGTCTCAGAAGGAAGAACCGAGTAATAGGCAGTTAGGCAGCGTGTAATGATGTGGAAGTAGTTCGGTTGTTTAATGAAGGCAACGGTTCCTTGGTGTCAAGAGATTCCAGAAGAGGGAGCGACAAGCAATCGGTAGTTTGACAGAGGGTTTTGAAACTATTGTACATAACATCTGGTTTACATCAATCTGAGGAATTCCATCATTTTGGAGAAGTGTATTTTTGGACAACGAAAGAGCGCATAACTCCGGAAGGGTGTCTTAATCTGGAAAGTCTGCCTATTGTTAAAGGGTTTTTGGTCATAAACTGGAAATTAACATACGGGAACAAGGTGCTTAGGGCCATTGCAAGTTCACGGCTAAAGGCTGCATTTTTTACATGTGACAATGAAAAATACATTAATTTCTTTGCAAGATGAGGATATAATAAACTGACATAGTCAATTGACATAGTATATTACACTAGGGAAGACTTTAGCTCTTCTCAGCATTAGTGACCTGGCTGGGGACCTGATGACAAGAAAATGGAAGTCATTTTCATTTCAAGTAACGCCAGCAAAGGAAGCTACTTGATTCCTCTAAGTGTCGTTGATGTCGAAAAAGCTTAAGCCACTGCACGAAGCGATTAACTTTTTTTTTTTTTTTTTTTTATTTTTTTAAAAGATACCTTATCACATTGCTCCGATATAAATAAACAAACAAATTTTACATCTACTTTCTCTTTTATCTTTTCACATAAAAGAAAAAAAGGATCGACTTTCATTGCCATGCCATGATTCATGTCCTCTTCTTCTTCTTCTTCTTCTTTCTTCTTCTTTTAACGTGCTTTTATTCCCATTTTTGTATGGGGTAAGCACGATGCCTTCTTTTGAAGGGCTTTTTGATTTGGCTTTGGGGTAGACCTGTGGTCTCGATCGGCTGCATGTCCCTATACCAATAAAGAAAATACTAGATATGTAGAAATACTCCTGTCTGCAATTTCAGTCTATGTGAATATATATATATTTCTGACTCACACCAGGATCGAACCCAGGTCCTTCAATTGAAAGGCAAGGACGCTGCCCACTAAGCCATACAAGTCATAAAAGAAGTTGGAACCCGAGTGCCACTGCACACAAGGAATTACCTGGACAAGCAAACTGTTTGCATACCAGCGTGTTTACCCCAAATTCCCGACTCAGCAATGACCCAATTGACAGCATTTCATTCGAATTATCCCTTCTGAGTGATTAAGACAGAAATAGTCAACACACAATCACGTGTGGAACAAAAATAAATTTCTGACTCATATCAGGATCTAACCCAGGCCTCTTAATTGAAGGGCAAGGCCGCTGCCCACTAGACCATAAGAGAAGTTGGAACCTGAGTGCCACTGCACACAAGGAATTACCTGGGCAGCGCCCCTGTCTTTCAATAGAAAGACTTGGGTTCGATCCGGGTGTGAGTCAGAAATTTATTTCTGTTTCACACGTGATTGTGTGTTGATTATTCCTATCCTATTCACTCAGAATGGATAATTCGAATGAAAAGCTGTTAATTGGGTCATTGCTGAATCGGGAAGCTGGGGAAAACACGCTGGTATGCAAGCAGTTAGCTTGCCCAGGTGTGCAGTGGCATCCTGGTTCCAACTTCTTTTATGACTTGTATGGCCTAGTGGGCAGCGTCCTTGCCTTGCAGTTGAAAGACCTGGGTTCGATCCTGATGTGAGCCAGAAATTTATTTCTGTCCCACACGTGATTGTGTGTTGATTATTTCTATATATATATATATATATATATATATATATATATATATATATATATATATATATATATATATATATATATATATATATATATATATATATATATATATATATATATATATATAATAAACAAAGACTCAAGGGTCGTTTAGCAGGCAGTTTGTTACGGAAAAATATTTTTTTATCAATATTAACCTTGCATTTAACGGCATGATTTCTAATACTAGAAATTTCGGGTTTAATAATTCGTGAGCCAGTTCTGTAGCTCAAACCTGGGTGGCTGTAATAACGGACCTGCAACATTCTCTTCGATGAGCCAACATAACTACCAAGACATCTTGGTCATTCAAATTTGTAAATAATATTGGACTTCATAAAGGTCGGTAGCTTGTTCTTATAATTAAAAAAGTCGCCAATCTTTAATGGATTCATAGGCTTTAACTTTGGATCGAAGAAACTCGAGTGAGTGTGTGGTATCGTGGCGTAAATAGTCAATTTAGGCACATTAAATTTCACAATGGGATCAGATAAGTTACGCGCTAAAGTCTTGTTAAC
>NC_089766.1:21712745-21732745 GCF_040412425.1 Macrobrachium rosenbergii | reverse complement strand
CTCTGCTGGCAGCGGTTGATTGCCTTCGAAAGGAATTTGAAGTTAGTGGGAATTGGAAATTGTGTTTTGTTCCCAAGTTCTTTCAGAAAGAGAGAAAGTGTAATTGTGACCTACCATAAATTTTCTCCTACTGTTTTTCCCACTATAGTCTTTGTTAACAATATGTTTTTTGTATTTTATGCTGCTTCCTTGTAAATCAACATATATCAATGATTTCTTAAACATAACGATTACAAAATGGAAAATATTTCATCCCCTAGCGAAAACTATTTGAAGGTTTAATTCAGTCTGGACAGCCTGATGTTGGTAACACGTTCTTGTGAACACTAATAACATGAAACGCCTCCAAACCAGAATCTGTCACTAATGACCTGTTGATGAGAAAAAAGCTTCATTATAAGGCTTTCGATGGATGGGTGAACTCTCCCACTGGTGAAAAATCATGACCTGTCAGTTTTGTTCAAGCTGCACTTGATTTCTTAGTAGACTTTGTATCAGAATCTCGCCTGTAACCTGTACTCTCTCTCTCTGTCTCTCCCTATAAACACACTTTCACACACACACACACACACACACACACACACAAACACACACACAATATATAGATTCAAATTCTATATATATATATATATATATATATATATATATAGTATATATATATATATATATATCTATATAACTTTCCCTATATATATATATATATATTTTACAAAGATATATATAGATATATATATGTATGATCCTTGTCCATAGTTTATTTGATTTAAATGTCATTAGTTGACCCAAACTGTAAAAAATATAAGATTGGTGTCAAGATATCAGTATATCCCGCAGAGGTCAAATTATTAATTTTTTTTTTCACCTCCATCTCAATCAATGAATAAACTAAAATGTCATCAGCTACCAAAAAAAAAAAAAAATAAGATTAATGTAGGAGGTCATTTCCAGGAAGATGCAATACACGATGTTATGCTCAGCACTTTCAGAATTGAATCATTAGCTACCAAATTTTCTCTCAAGTTAAAACTTGGATGCCAACGGCACCAGCAGTAAGACTATGTGGCCGCAGTTAGACTCACTTCTCGTCAGATACGAGGTTGCGGGAGCTTATCCTCTTAAGGTCGCCACTAACGTTCAGTTATACCTGTGCAGTTATGCCTGTGATGGCAAAACTGAACGTTAGTGGGTTCAGTTCTGCCTGCACAGGCCGACTGTGCAGGCATAACTGTGCACGTATAACTGAACGTTAGTGTTGGCCTTTTGACTGACTGCTCAGGGTAGAGACGGAAAAATCTGCTTCTGAGGCGAGTCACAATTTTACCAAAGGATTCGAGGTTTTGGAGATCACAGGACGTGGAGATTGGGACTCAAAAGGGGAATTACAGACATTAACAGTTATCTTCTGATACGATACACAATCCTTCAGTGAAAAATAATAAATAAATAAACAAATAAATGAATGAATGAATGAATAAATAAAATAGATAAATAAATGAAAGAGTGAAGTAAATAATTAGAAGATCAAAGGATCTGGATGAACCTGTTCCCAGAACGTTCACGTCATTCTCATACTTTTATTTCTTTATATTCAGAATTTCGTAACCTCAGTACAGAGATCAGAGAGAGAGAGAGAGAGAGAAGAGAGAGAGAGAGAGAGAGAGAGAGAGAGAATAATACAGCGTTTGATGCAGAATATCTATTTTGGAAAAACTCAGAGTTTCAGCAGATGCATTCTCTGTCAGGAAACTGCTCCAATTTCCCCAAATGGAAATCCATCGGACGCAGAGGGGACAAGAGACCGATTGCCAACATTTAGGGAGACATCTGTGTGAGCCTTTGCAGACTTGATTTCTTAGTAGACTTTCTATCGATCTCAATCCCCACACCCGGCCGCCCCCGCCCCCCCCCTTTTTTTTTTTTTTTTTTTTTTTTGAAGAGAGAGTTTGGCATATGTCTGAACGAAAAGAAACATTAAAAACAAGTAAAAAATGTGCCGAAGTTTCCTCGGCGCAATCGATTTTTCTGCACAGCGTATAATCAACGCCACCGAAAATAGATCTATCTTTCGGTGGCCTCGGTATAATATTGTATGAGTCGTGGCCTATGAAACTTTAAACACGGCCCGGTGGTGGCTTGTCCTATATAGTTGCCAGACGCACGATTATGACCAATGTTTAACTTAAAATAAAAACTACTAAGGTTAGAGGTCTGCAATTTGGTATGTTTGATGGCTGGGGGTGGATGATCAACATACCATTTTGTCGCCCTCTGGCCTCAGTAGTTTTTAAGATCTGAGGGCGGACAAAAAAGTGCTGACAGAAAAGTGTGGACGGAGAGACAAAGCCATCTCAATAATTTACTTTTACAGAAAACTAAAATTGCCGTGGTTGGGAAATGTCCATCGTTGACTTTTATGTTCGCTGATAAGTGGTAAAATATTCCATTTGAGAGACCTAAGAAATTCATCCCTCCCACCAAGAAGATTGCACCTTGAGATCGAAGAAGTCCGGGCCTTGGGACACTCACTGACAAACATTAACATCACTCACTGACCAATCCCTGATGGGATCTTAATAAACAAATAAATGAATTGGGTTTGGAAAATTTACAAATGAATTAACTACTCTAAATAATGGATGATACTAAAAGCAAACAAAAATTAGAAGGTTGAAGCTACTGACATTAACCGTAAGAATGTTTTGAATGTCATTTTTTAAGAAGGATTACGAAATATGTAGATAAGAAGAGTAAGAAGAATAGAGAAGAAGAAGAGAGAAGAAGAAGAGGATAGAGGAGAAAGGGATAGTAGATGATCCAGATTGTTAGCTGATAAAGATAATATTGACCATTATTTTTGAATAAATCGTTTATGAGAAACTAAGCAGCTGTCTGGTTATAATAAACGATGCGCAACAATTCATAAGATATACAGGGCACTTAGCACAACTTGGCAAGATTATAAATAAACTTATAAATAAACTAATTTAATTCTTATTCCTAGAACACTCCTTTTAATAGTACAATCGATAATTCGAAAAATAAAGTAAACGAAAACTTCTTAACGTCCTTCATCACTATCATTGTTGGGAGTAAGGAAGCGAAGCCCATTGTCTGTTAAGGACTACAAGGCCTTTTGGAGAGATTTCCACATAATGGAGAGCGACTGAATTAATTTTGTTGGTGTCGGAGTTAATCAAGGCGTTGTCAACATCTTGGAATTGAGGGAAAGTTGTGGGTCGCCGTTAAAATGGATGTCCCCAGTCCCTTACACATTCACAAAGTATTCAAGGTACGGTCTCTCTCTCTCTCGCCTTCTCTCTCTCTCTCTCTCTCTCTCTCTCTCTCTCTCTCTATATATATATATATATATATATATATATATATATATATATAATATATATATATATATATATATATATATATATATATAGATGTAAATAACTTGCCAAGTTAAACTAATTGTCACTTACTCAATTAAATTCACTATGGAAATGGAAAATGATGGGTGCTTACCCTTTTTGGATGTCCTCATACGAAGAAATAGTAATGGGTTTAAATATAGTGTGTATAGAAAACCCACCAATATTTCTTCCTATGTGCATTTCTATTCTGGACAAAGCAATAAGGTTAAAAAGTCAGTGTTTTCATCTATGTTTTTAACAGCATTACGTGTATGTAGCCCTTGAATATATTGATGATGAAATAGACAAGATTAGGGAATGCAGGTACACTGAAATATCCTGATAGCATATTAAACAGTGCATTTGAAGCGGCAAAAAAGACAATGTATCAAAACCAAAAAGAACCTTACAACACAAAAAAATTGCTTGCTCTGCCTTATAATAATAATATGAAAGATATCCCTCATCTTCTTAAGAATTTTGGTGTTAATGTCGCATTTCAGAACAATAAAACAATGAAAAATGTACTTATCAAGAACTCCCCTGACAATACTAAAGGGTGTGTATATAAAATTCCGTGTAAGTCTTGTAACAACTTTATACTGGCTAAAACCGGGAAAGCACTGGAAAAATAATTGAACAGCATAAGAAAATGTGAGATATGCACAAGGGAACAGTGGTATATTTGTACATGCTAGTGAGAACAAATCACGCTATCAACTGAAGGGGCAAAAGGATTGTACATTCTAATAATGCACTGGAAAGGAATATCATTGAATCTAGCTTTATAAAAGAAAGTTACAACCATAATATGAATATCAGTCAAGGGATGTATAAACTTGATCCTTTAATATCAAAAGAAATTTGTAAATTGTTTAAATTTTAAGGTAGGCAGTAGAGATGTATGAAAATAGGGGACATCATATTTTGTAAACACAGCACAGGGTAGCAGTAGTAATGAGTTTCCAAACTCCGCTTCCCTGACACCTGTCAGGTGTGGATCTTGAGGTCGCGTATGGTTTGTTTATCAGCATCGTCCCCTAAGAGTATATTGTGATTTTTAGCCAAATGAGTTTTGAAGGCCACTCCACCGACACCGGCTTGAGGGGGGGAGAGGTAGTCTCTAACGGCTGTGTATGTCTGTCAGTACTGTTCTGTAGTATATATATTTGTGACTTCTCATACTCTGTATCAGTCCTTCGTCAATGGCTTGGAAATAAAGTCGAAACCGGTCAGGACCTACACCCCGTTTCTTATTTTTCACCTGTGATAATGTGTGATAAATGAATAACGAACAAAAGTGATAATAATCATATATATACATAAGTCACAAAGACTTTTTAACCGACATACAAACAGGCAGACGTACAAACTAAACCAAAACATAATCTCCTTGCAAGGTTACAAAAAAACAAGGAAAAGAGTTTGTGCTGAATATAAATATTTAGCATAATATTTGAATTAGTTTCAAAGTATCTTGCTAGAGGTTAATGGACGCATCGTGATTCGGCTTGACTGATAGAAGTATATTGATTTCCTTTGAGATTCTGAGGACTTATGTATGTGTCTTTTACGGTGCTTCTTCATAAATAAGGGATTATGTGTTGAAAAGAATATATATATATTTATTATATATATATATATATATATATATATATATATATATATATATATATATATATATATATATATATATATTCATCATTATTTCCAAAGGTTATATAGGAATGAAAATTCTCAGTGATAAGATGTAATGCTTTCTGAAGTAATGAAGCAGGTGCTGGCCATATAACTTATAGTATGTATGTATGTATGTATGTATGTATGTATGTATGTATGTATGTATGTATGTATGTATGTATGTATGTATGTATATATATATATATATATATATATATATATATATATATATATATATATATATATATATATATATATATATATATATATGTAAAAGGAGAGACTCCTCAGCAAGGGAAACGAAGACCTCCATTCTCACAAATTTATTTGCTGACGTTGCATGACCACTGTCACACTTTCAAGGCAAAACAAAATAATTCTAACCACCAGTTAGATCCTAAAATAAAAAAATTAAAAATTTATGAAAACTGGCGTTACCTCTTCACAAAAACCTCTTAACCAAGTATAAAACAGACAGAGTTATACAAACTAAACATATACATATACATGAGCATCTACAGTATATAGCATATATATATATATATATATATATATCTATATATATATATATATATATATATATATATATATATATATACTGTATATATACAGTATATATATATACATACATACATACAAATATATATACATACATATATATATATATATATATATATATATATATATATATATATACACACATTCATACATACATACATACATAAAATACACATACACACACACCTCTCATTCGCTTTCTCATGCAGAAATTACCCGAAAACCTGTATGCACTTTTTGGGGATTTAGTATGTAACACCCGGCTTATATAACAATAAATCACTGGACAGGAGATTTATCGAGGCTGCACAAGGATTATAGCCATATTACCTTATTTTTAGCTAATATTTTGTCGGCAAGCTGCTGAAACTTCTTCAACCGGCCAACTTGGACCCATCTTTTAGATTTTTTTTATTTCCGTTCTTTTTTTATTTTTTAACAAGCTACTATGACATACAATAATCAACGTTCAAAACGGCGCGACACTTCGTATCCTATCATGAATAGTAACTTGACAGGAATCCTTGACTCTTAGCGTGCTATTCCGGCTGGATATCGTCGCTGGCATGGTGTAGAGAGAATTTATATCTTTCACTTGATTATTCTCGGATATTGTTTTACGACAAACTGCAGTTTTTCTTATACGCAAACTTACTCGCGTTTCTTAGTTTCTTCCTTTTTAATACTCACCATAATAAAGAAAAAAAAGAATCAGCCTTGAAATGATAACAAAATAAATTTTGAGCAAAAATAAATTTTTGCTTTTTCCACAATAACTGGCACATAAAGAGAACAGACTATATATCATTTGAAAGGCAACATAAAATTGTTTTCTGCAGTGCAAAAAATTATTTCATTATACTTTTTCGTGTCCTTCTCTAGAATCTATATCAGATAAATTCAACTCGTCATTTGAACTGATCTTTTTTTTAATTTTTAATGTATTTCGTTGAAATACAACTACTCAGCTTTAGAATGACACCAAAAGCAGTTCACTATCAGAAAATGTATATTTACAATGACCGCTCCAACAAAATTATCACGACACGAAGCACAGGTCTCCTTGACATGATCTAACCAGGGGGTACACCATGATAAGGTTAAGACGACCAAGACATTGGAAATTATGAAATAATAAGAAATCATCAATACGTGAGTTTAAATTTAGCCACATGAAACACAGTTAATAATAAGAGCAGAGTGACTTGGGTTACATCGGGCAATTCTTGGCTGCAGTTAAAGACAAAAATGTAAAAGTATCTTGGGGGATAAGGAAGAATTTGGAATATGACGGAGACCGCTATTAAATAAGTGAATTTCCTACTTACAGAGAGAATAAAACAGAATATGAAAAAGCTGATATTAAACAAAACGGAGGCAAGAACGTACTGTAGTATGGAAGGTTGATCAAACGTAAGGCTGGTAATACGGCGTAATGGATTGTTTACAGATGTGTCCTCACTACTTGTAAACAGCTGTTCGAGTGTTACAAATATCATAAAAGTAGGAGAATGTGTCACGCAAATGTTCGTGACCGGAGTTTTCTAACAGGTAGTTGATCGTGTTAAGGCAACTCTACCAAAGAAAGTGTGGGCTAGCAAATTGGTCTTTGATTTTCTGTAACACCTTAAGGGATTGTTCTGCATACATTTTTTTCCCGTATTATTCGTGACTTTTATATAACTTCATGCAAAATTAATTTGCCTTTAAAAAAACTGGTGCAAAAAAACTGCACTTTACATCATCATCATCGTAATAATAATAATAATAATAATAATAATAATAATAATAATAATAATAATAATAATAATAATAATAATGAAACCATGTGCCTTCTTGGACAATTCGTACATTTTACCGCGCCAGAAAATATATTATTGTCTCAAAGGTCTTGCCTCCTGAATATAACAATTTAAAATTCTTCAGCGGAATCCCAAAGAATGTTGCTGCTTTCTGAAACACAATTCACATTAAAATTTTGCAAACAACTGTCTTTAAAAGAATCGTTTTAGATTAATTGCTGATTATGCTTTTCCATTCTGTGCATATGTGAAGGTCAGTGAACGGGACAAACAGCGTCAAATCCAATTTTATCGTTTCAGTGAAAATCTAAGAAATCGAAATGTATATTTGTTACATAATCATCCACTTTGAAGGAAACTGTGAGAATGCCAAATATTAGAATTGTGTTTAGAAACAGATAAAATTCATAATCACTGATGATTAATTATTATAATTATGGAAATTAACATACAATGGATAGTCATGAGTTCCAACCCAATGGGAGATAGAAATATACTTATTTAATAACAACAATGAAGACTCTTATCGTTATAGTCGCTATTCCATACTTTTATGACATTTCTGAGTATCACTTGTAGCGTAAAAACATTGTCCTATCACATTTTTTGGTTAAACTAAAGGTTTTGATAAAATTTCAAAACAAACTGAAAAAGAACATTTGCTTAACTAAAGGATTTGACAAAATTTCAAAACAAACTGAAAAAGAACATGTAAATTCTGTCTCACACTTGAAGTGACCGGCGCTACTAAAACTGCAGTCATTCGCATGTGATTTCCTAAAATGTCAGTTTTTTCCTGTAATTTATGGCAATACAGTAATACGGCTGTGGCGAACGATTTTCCTCACTGACATTAAAAAGAACTATTCCCCCGTAGTGCAGATTTGTTGCCTGCGGCAATCACATGCCAGTCAGTTTTGTAGATACGACATAGATATCGTGAAAATTGTCTCGTTCATCTCCCTTGCACTGCTTCATACAAATTTCAACTCATGACATGAATGTTTACAGCAACATATAAAACATCTCACTTTATGTGGAAAGGCTTTCAGGTATACAAACGCAGAAAGACGGAATAAAATTGGTGAATGGTATAAACAGACAACGAAGGAAAACAAAAGGTTGATCAAAGTGCAGTTCCTACATAGAAGGGAAGACCCAGAAAAAATGTGAGGGGGTCGATGAGGAAGCAATTGCAAAAACACGGATAAAGGTGCCGGCTGATAAAATCTTTCAGAGAAAGTATGTCTAAAAGTTTTAGGTTGGGAAGGAAGTTTCCCTGGAGGAACGTGACTACCGAAAGAAAGGTTATTGGTTGTACGGCTTAGAACAGAATGTACAAATAAAAAGATACTTTCAAAATCGAGTACAGTGCTGTGGATAAAACAGATATGTAGATAGGTTTTTTGAGGTATCTCTTGCAGGACACGAAGAAGTGAGTGACACAAGAGCTGACATGAATAACGTAAATCTAAAAATGGTCATGGAATAGACTCGTGTGTGTTAAAATGAAGATGTGGTAATTTTTGGATTTCGAACACATGCCAGATCTTCATTTTGATCTACAAGAAGTTATCGTCAGAGGGAGCTATCCAATAAACGTTTCTGCTTTATTCCTTCTTCTTCTTCTACTTCTTTTAACGTGCTTTTATTCCCATTTTTGTATGGGGTAAACACGATGCCTTCTTTTTGAAGGACTTTTTGATTTGGCTTTGGGGTAGACCTGTGGTCTCGATCGGCTGCCCTGCCTGACATCGAACATATATTTTTCATTCTCGAGAGATTCTGTTAAAATCGCAGAGACACACAAGCAAAGGCAGATATATATGTGTGCGAAAGTATTAGCATTGGTCTCCGAAGATATGCACTCCTCAGGTGACCTCCACCATGTAATCGGTTTAAGGTGCTCAGTTCAATAGCAATTTTCATCTTTTTAATAATTTCAACTGCAGACAAATACCAGTTTGAGTTGATGAATTTTGCGAGGCTTAAGAATGTTCCGATTTTCTCAAATATAAATATGATCAACAACATTCAAAATCTTCCATGGGAATCTCGTAATAAATAATTTTTATTAGACAAAGTAAATGTCACTTTTTAAATTTTTTCAGGGCTTTTAGGAACAATTTCAGATAATCCTAAATTTTAAAAAATGTCCCAAGGTCTCAGGGGGAAAAATGGTGGGATAATAAAAGGCTGGTGAAATAATATAATTTTTTTTAAATGTTAAATAGCTTATTTACAATTGGTGCTGTTCACCTTAGTCACTGGGACGGCAAAATTAAATTGGAAAAGAAATTAAAATCTCAGCCAAAGTCCGGAAGCGTTTCAATATTCGATGACCTTTCTCAATCAACAGAATTATTAATTCAGTGTAAGATGGAATATAATAAGATGGAATATAATAATGGAACGAACAATAACAAGAGAGCTAAGCACAATGTGATATGTCTACAATAATATTCGGTATTATGATAATAATGGCAACAATTACAATGTTTTGTCGTTATTTTACCCATGCGAATAAAAACTTGTGAGATAAAGCGCAAGACTCAATCCTTCCACACTACGCAAACATTTTGCAATGATAAAAAGGAGATATTTTGATAATAATTCTTATTAAAACTAATAATGTTACGTACAAACATTCTATAGGAATTTTAAAATGGCTCAGTTGCTCAACTCGCAGTTTTGACGGAACGCAGTGCTCTTAAGAGCAAGAGCAAAGTGTGGCGGTGTGACAGTGAAGAAAAACGTATTTAACTTAGATTTGTAAAAAAAAATAAATAAATAAATAAATAAATAAAAAATAGGGATACACTAATTAAAGACACAAATAAAACAAAAAACAAAAAAAATATTGAATAATTTAATTGAATAATTTAAAAGAAATTTAGCGGCCAAACTATAAAAGATCTTAAATATAAGGAAAAGGAAAACAGTACGTTTTAAAACGACTTGAATGAAAGGACTTGAAAACTAAGACTGTGGAAGATGATAGCAACTTAATTGACAACGCTGTCACATAGAGCTTTACTTACACTCCCATCATCTTCGACAAAAAATGAACTAAACAAAAAGCTGGACCAGTGATTTTTACTTCGAAGATCACTGTAATTTGTGCAAACATGTTATTTGATCACTGTTCTCACCACTGTCGCTTCACATCCGACCTGTATATAAAATCAATGGTGTCACCAATAAATTAAAGGATCGGAACACTACAGCTCTCACTGCGCCCATTGAAACCCCAGAATCTGCGGAAATGAATTCCAGGAATGTTCTATTAAAGCTCCCACGGGTTGTTCCCTTTCCCGGATCTCTCCTGAACATGCTAAAAGGGAACATCAACGAAAAATCGTCTATGTCTTGAGCAACAACCAACAGATCTCAAGCCGTGTGGTTCTTTCTCTTCCTATTTTTACCAATCTGTTTTCTTTTATGTCATCCCATCTCATGAACGAGTTAATGATGCTGATTATAGTAATATTAATTCCCTGCAATTATGAAGTTAATGAAAATCTCTGTCTCTACCCATCTTCGATCTTCTAGTCTTCATCTGCATCCGGTTGAAACATTCGGTAAAGAACACGGATTTGGACCAATTACTGGTTTGTGCTTGTTTAGGTTCCCGCAGATGTTAATGAAATAAGAATTAACGCATCTTGCTTACATGATCGAAGGATGCAAATCTATTATACATTATATATATATATATATATATATATATATATATATATATATATATATATATATATATATTATATAATAAATATATATATATATATATATATATATATATATATATATATATATATATATATATATATAATATATTTAACTTCGATTTCTACGTTGATATCCTCTGTTACATGTCCAAGTTATTCCATAACGTTATCTACATCAAAAGCTTTCAATTATAGCTTTCTCATCTCCAGCTGGGTTTCAGTTTAATTAAAATTTGAGTTTAATTAAAATTTTTCACTGATTTTATAAATTTGTTAAATGTATTCATTACCAACAAACTGGTAATACTATTGAACACAATTCATCAATGATGAACTGTAAAAACAAATTCGAAATAAAATTATTATGGTTTGGTAGCCCATATTATTAATATAACAACCTTGTCGCGTATTTCCATCTGTAACTAAAATCAAAACTGAAAGAATGTTACCTTGATGTCCTCGTCATATTTTTCCTTAAAAACCATTTCCCTCTAAAAGGAGTTAACAAGATAATACAGCTGTCACTGTCGCAGCAATCCTTACACTGATGGATCTGGGATGAGCTATGTATGCAGAAAACTAGTTAAAGATCCGCAGCTTCATTTATCTAGACTAAGACTTGAAAATTGCTGACTTTCCTTTTCGAATATGTGAAAAGATGCCCCAGACATTATTTACAGACATCCAGATGTGCGACGGAAAAACATCTATCAAAAACTGTCACCCGTTTTCAGCGACACGCTAGGAAATAATTGCAAAACTGCAAAACACTGCTATTTTCATTCATTTCATGTGCATGAACTTACGCCTACTTATACTTAACCTTCAAGGATATATTATTCATAGGCGAGATGTTATGAGCTATGCATCTAAATCTTATTTGAATGCGAAAAGAAACAAAGATATCCCGAACTAAAGCAGGTGAGAGAGAGAGAGAGAGAGAGAGAGAGAGAGAGAGAGAGAGAGAGAGAGAGAGAGAGAAAGTAAGGATGGTAGACATGGATATGGAACTGCACTATTTACGGACTGAAAGGAGCTGTTGTTGTTTGAGAAATCGAAAATGACGATAAGAGATTTCAGAATACAGCGCTCTGTAGTGAATATAGGGCCATGTTGCTTGCATGATATGCGCAATCCATTCCTTTAGTATTCAAGCGAAAGCACGGCATTATCTTGCATGAAATTAATGACAGTGAGCTTTCGCTGAAATCTTATTAATTCATTTAACGTTCCCCTCACTGGTACGATTCCTATTGACGCAACAAGGGGATGTAGTAACAATTCTTTTATAGAAACGATTCTCAAACGAAAGGAAAAAATTATTGGAGGATTGTAAATTATCATTTCCAATCAGAATAGTCACTGTCCATCTTCAGAAACTTTCAAAGGCGGCCCTTGGCGACAGACATCCGTAACCTTCCCGCGCGGCATCCGAGAGATAACGACAACTTTAACTTTGCCCCAGAAATACCTCTGCTGGCGCCAAGGCGATAGCGACGTCCTCGGGTTGTTCCAGTTGACATTTTTATTGAAGACAGTAATTTCACCCGGAGCCTCATCCCCCCCCCCCCCCCCGCCACCTCAAACCGAGTTATAAGGGGTCTTCCCAATCAGTTCTAATTTTAAGCGTGTTCTATCTAATCTCTCCCTTTTCTTCTTCACTAATTACTGTAGTTGACCTAGTTGTCTAGAGGTTTTGAACATCAGGTAAATTTTGCCCACTATATATTTATGACATACGGTTCGAGATCTCTGTTAGTTAGTAAGTAGGTAAGGGTTATGATCAAAATGCAAAAAAAAAATTCACTCAATTATTTAATCCATTCATATCATAAAAGAAAACCTATTCCATTCATGCAATGGCAGACAGGTAACATCCCAATGTTTTCACCCTGGTCCAGACTGGACACAAATCTTGCCAAAACAGGTCAGAGACAAAAGGAGTCGGACCTAGCACAGAAGGAAGAGACAGTTTAGCCATTTTATATAATGGTGAAAGGTGGAAAATTTGGGAGCAGGGGGGCGTCTTGAAACTTGGTAGTCAACAGAGAGACGTAGCCGCTATACCGAACAATCCAGCAACTGTCAGTCTCAACAAAGTAAAGTGAGATGAAAGGTCTGAGGGGTGCTACAAGGTCAATCAGAGGAAGTAAATAAAATACTATAGCAAGGCCAACTTGTGCTTAATAAATAGTGAATCTAGAAAATTAATTGAAAAAAGCTTAAAAATTCTTCAACAGTGCTATGAAGGGCGTTTTTGGAAGGCCAAGCGGTGGAGGAACATCTTGAGATGGTAATTACAAGACGACACCTGTCGTTCTCTAATAGAAATATATAGAGAAAGATGTTAAATAATCATAAATGACACACAGACAGGTTCTCTTTTGTTCCAGTTACAATATTTCATTGAAATTTTTGCAATTTCGTACTGACGTCTTTTGATTCAGTTCCCCGACTGGTTTTATTCTACAGCTCCTTGATAGAAAGAATTTCTCTCATGCTTCTTCTCTTTCGTAAAGAAGGTAATTTAACTCTTGCTCTTCAATTGGAACATTACTACATGTGCACAAAGGATTATTCATAAAGATACGTTTAAAGCAAAACCGCAAAGATACATGTATTCATTAGCTTCTTTGAATGAAAACTTCCTAAATATAAAAATACAATGGACAAAAAAAAATGTTCAAGAGACCATTCTACTGGCGTCACTCATTTGTAAACAATGACTTTGCTTTTAGCTCACAATGTCCATGTTGGCAGCAATAATGGTTGAAAGCTAAGGGCGAAGGGAGGGGTTTCACTATCAGCTGCTGGATGGACAGGTATGAATCGGGATAGTATCTCAGTTAACAGACCGTGAAGAAACACATTACTTTAATCTGCAGCTCATTCGAATCCAATCTGAACTAAATATGCTGGCAGGCAGATGTGTTGGTGCAGAGACACGAACAACTTCTGAGGGTGCAAACATGAACTGCGAATTCAGGCATGCAGAACGGTCAAATGTCCTGTTAAATTTTCCAGATTTTGAATTCGGATGTATACCATTCTAAACATCTAAGCTGGACTGTTTATTAAGTTCCATGATACGCCGATAACGTATATTTACCAGACTCTAATGGATTTAGCTGTAAAACTCCTAGGTTATTATTCCCACTAAGTACGTAGCTGAATGGTCTTTGTACCTTGGTCAACTTTCCAGGTTAAGTTTCCAGGAGAGATCTTCTGCCATTTTGACTTCTTTTAGAATAACAAAGGTCATACCTTACTGACAGACGTCGAAGAAAACATTAAAAAATCCCTCTTGCTATAAGACAAGAGGACAATGAAACAAATCCTAAAAACACATAGAGCAAAACACTTCTTAAAACATCGCCTCTTGACGAAAGAAAAGGAAACATGCCACTCTCTGTAGAAGGCCATCATGACCTGCAGAAAGGAAAAGTCGAGAAATCGAGAGGCAAAATTCGCAAACTTGGATACGTAGTTCATTTATGTCACAGCTCCGACGAAGGAAACACAATCAAATATTAACGATGCGTTCCTTATCCCTCCTCCAAATCTTTTCTCTTGATTTTCACCAGTGGGGAAGGCATCGAATATACCCGCGTCTTCAGAACCTGTCTTCATTAATCAGAGGATGAAAAAAAGCCAAGATTAAAGGCTTTCCGTAAAGGAGGCCCGGCGTGACCTTAATGATCACGCGGTACGGAGGGAAGGGGAACAACGATAAAGGAAAGGAGATGTCATTGGAACGAAGGCCATGAAATCCACGCAACTGACAGCCTAAGTATTAACAAAAAAAAGTATCAATGACAATGAAGACAAGGACAATAGCGCTATTCTGGTTAAGTCGTGGGGTAAAATTGCCTTCCAAAACGAAATGAGGGAAATTTCTTTTCGAAAATGGAGGGGAAGGTTTAAGCCTTTGATAGCTAAGATTTCTTGGTAACACCATTATGGTGTCCCCTTGACTGCAGCAGTGGAAAGCTTACTTGAGGCAAACAAGGAATTACATAATGCAGGTGCAATTCTAATCACGACCTACCCTCTCTCTCTCTCTCTCTCTCTCTCTCTCTCTCTCTCTCTCTCTCTCTCTATATATATATATATATATATATATATATATATATATATATATATACACTTTTTCAGTATCATAATTAATTTCTTTTACAAGGTTGCTCGAGATAAAAAGATACCGACACAACAGTCATTTTTACTTTAACTTCTGAATCGTACATGAACCTCTGTGCAAAAGAATTTCCACAACAGCTACATACGTTTACGTTCGTCAGTATCGCACTGAACTTTCCTTCGTAACCTGTGGTAAACATCCCTGTCTTGCATTCACTCTCACGCCTTCTGGATATGCAGAAACTTTCCAGTATCATTTTCACACCACCTATTCCAACAACTTCTTTTCACCAAGCTATGAGCCTCCATTCATTTCACATGACCAAACTTATCTTACAACACTCTGATCAGTCCTTTTTTTACCAATTTATATATTCCCACATTTTTCATCTTTTCAGTGTTTCTGACACAACATACACTGCAACAGCAGACGCAACATACGCTACAGTAATAGTTTATCTCAGCAGCTACACATTTTTTGTCTCATTTCCATCCACCATTGTTAATTCACCCTCATATAGGTGAATTAGCTCAACAATCCCATCAAGTATTCCCAACTTGGCTTCCACAGATACTCCAAATCTCCAAATCTCTTCCCAGTATTTTGCTTACGTCCTGCTACATTCCTTGCTTCACCTATTATACATCCATTTTAACCTATCTACTGATGGTAATTCCTTCCACATGACCAGACCATCTTGAATCATTCTGATTCATCGTTTCACCTACACTAACCTTTTATAACTCTAGAAGTTTCAATTTTTCAGTTCTTCTTAAATCTTTTATATTACATAAATTGTTCATCTCAACAGTTTCAATCTTTTTTATTCAATGCCCTTTCACCCCGTCTTTCATTCAGCCATCAAACAATATATCAACTATGAAATACTTTGGGCATTAACAATTTCCATTCCTCCACCGTCCATATTAACATTCACGGTCCCAGCACCCTTGCTTCCATTTACTATCATATCCCTAATCTAGCTTCCAGTACTCTTTAGCAAACTCTTTATCTAGTGTGTGCAGTTTCTCCTCACAATCCCCAATCCGTAAACTGCACCATATGCAAATACTGGGGTCCTCTCTCTACTGGCCTTTCTCTTACTTTTTGCATCACTCAATCCAAAGACTTAAACGACTAAGAAGACAAAAGACATCCTTTTCTTGGACCAACTTTTCCACCAAATTATTCACTCTATACTATGCATCATGTATCAGCTACGTGATGCAGTAGTGGTGTTGAATAAAATCACTGGCGGCCAAACTGTACTGCAATACTGCTCACTTGTTCTCGCGCGACAGTTGCGGTGAAAATAAATGCCTGTAAATATGATAGGAGTTCTCCACAAGAGACGAATAATAAATCAGATTCTCAGTTCTCTTGAATGGCTAGAAAATAATTACAACCACTACTCTTACGGTGTAAAAGTCATAAAACAGCTGCCAGTATAGGGTTGCCTTTAACATCATGTATTTCTATGCATCTTCCTGGTTTTAAATGTATATTAATGTGGTGCAAGAGATAAAGATGTGTGATAGCTGATGAGTTTAGAAGAAGCTCCTGGTTTGGCATTGATTGAGATAGGGTGAAAAAAAAAAAAAAAACGCATTTGCGGGAATGGTAAGGATAAAGGGTCAGTGTGTTGAGGATGGCTGAGGAGTGTACAGTTTGGGAAGTTGTATTGATTGTGGAATCAATGAGAAACTCTGGACAGGATCCTTACATATGTGTAGTATGAAGATTGTATGGGGTAAGATTGGCCTGACAAAAGGGAAAGTTCTTGATAGAGAATGTGTGTAGGCCAGGACTGAAAGAGAATTAGAGTACAAGAGTTTCATGAAAATTTGAATCACCTTGCATTGCAGGTTTTGAGCATGCCAGTGCACAAATAGGTAAATGAGAAAGTGGCATGCTGGGAAGGCAGTGAGGCTCTTGGGGTACATGAGATAAGAGCCTCAGAAATATGTTTGAAAGGGAATTGTTGAAAACGATTTTCAGGAAAAATATTTACAAAATATACATTTGAGAGAGAAATTAGCTTCTTACTATCTTTTTTTTCAAGATAAAGTCAGTCGGCAGTGAGTGACTTGGGATTTAGGAGGAGACAAAGTGGTGAAATGGAGGAAATGAGAAACTAGTGGAAAAGAAATTGCACAGACAGATTGGAAGGCTGTGCAGAATACAGGAGGATAGTCAGGTCCTCAGGAGGAAGGTGAGAAAAGAAAGAGGTCTCTGTAACGAAAATTAGAAGAAAGGGAGTAGGTTGATTTCAGCAGGAAAATAACTTCCAAAGAAAGTAAATGCAGATAAGGTTAATGAGCAAATGGAACTCAGAATAAAAATGCAATTCAATAAAATGTGTTGAGCCATCATGTGCTGAGCTGAGGACGTGCTGAGCAGACGTCCTCCGACTCGAGTGCAAATGCATCACTGTGCAGCCATGAAATGGTCCGGCGTATCAACACTCTCGTGATGCAGCGTCGAGTTGAAAACCGGTTTTCCACCACATCCATTCAACACTGCCTCGCATCAGATACATAGTGTGTATGAGGCTTTTATCCACAATAATCATTCAAAATGTTTGAGAGCTCTTTACTCCTTCTGGCCTGAAACTCCAAGAAACTTTTACTTTACGTCCTCTTTACAGCCTCTGAGCTGAAAATTCAAGTAAAATTTTCTGTTAAAAATGTCTGTGCATGTGTATATATATGTATATGTATATCATAAACATTCCATTTTTTCGACCTGTTCTACAGAACCATGGTATTAATTACAACTAAGCTTTGTGATGGTATCATTGGACATAGAGAAATCAAGTTTATTCAAAGGGGGATGACGTCCCATCCAAGACAAGATAATCAAGAGATATGAGGATAGAGTGCTGTCATTTAAATATCGTCCTCTAACACGACAGGGCCAGAAAGGACAATACTGACGTGAAAAGCTTCCTTCAACATTATAGATTCAGTTTTGTTCAAACTGGTCCGCTGGTATAGTGGTTAGTGTCTTGGTGTGCTCTCATTATCGAGGGTTCGCTTCTCTCCCCCCAGGGTGAAGAAAATCACTGGCTCTGTATCATGATCAGTTACTGCTGCAGTGTGGGTTCTGGTGGAGGTTGAAACCAACATTCTTTGAAAGCTTGAATTTCAAGTCCATGACCCCTGTGTTTGCTCCATGTGAATAAGTTTCATCCGCAAATAATAATAATAATAATAATAATAATAATAATAATAATAATAATAATAATAATACCATGCAAAATCTGTTCGCATCTCGTATATATGCATCGCTCAAGATACCGTTCATCCATCTATTTTGTTTTTGTTTGATTTCACTTGAGGTTTCCTCACTGACATTCACAGTCAAAATAATCTATCTATGTCAATGAGAACAGTTCTTATTGAGAATAAAACAGTGTTCCACCCTGACAAACTGTATGTCATAATATCTATCTGACCGACGATTTCTCTCATCTCCTCATAAACTTTCTCATTTACACAATCTGCAGTCCTAAAATTTCTAGCCATAAGAGAAAAATTATATTATTACTAATAGTTATTCCCCGTCCAATGGTCGGATATGTTTTAACGTTCTCATCACTGATGAAATAGGTAAAGAATGTTTTTCATTATTTTTGCATGCCATGCCCTACAAAAAAATGATTAGTATTACTACTAGCCATAGCCCAGCTGCTTTATGAATTAATCTGCATTTTATTATATCAAAACTTGTGTTAATAAGACAGTAGTTTTAAAAAAGTAAATTCACCAAAAAATATATTTCATACCCACAACAAACATCACTCCCCATATTTAGAGGAACAAGACAAACCTTTTGGCTGATATAATTTTCCGTTTGCTTCAAAAGAATGAAGTTGGATATTCCTTGTCTTGTATGGCTCATTCTTCCTCTACTCACTGAAAGATCCGCATCAGTGAAGACACTATTTTGTTACAATTCATAACAGCAGTGTCAATGAAAACAAGTAAAAAAATGCGTGGGGTTTTCTTCGGCGCAATCCCAGGTTTCTACTGTGTATATTGCTGTATGAAACTCTCAGTCACGACCATGAGACTTTCAGCCAAGGACTGTGTTTTTGGCACCTATTGCGGTGCCAGACGCGATCATGGCTAACACCATAAATAAATAAAACTACTGAGGCTAAGGGCTGCCAATTTGATATTTTGATGATTGGAGTAGATGATCAACATACCAATTTGAAGCCCTCTAGACTCAGTAAATGTTAAGATCTAAGAGCGGACAGAAAAGTGCGGACGGACAGACAAATAGCCATCTCAATAGTTTTCTTTTACAGAAGACTAATAAAAGCCCCTGGAATGTGCCCACTCCCGTCTGAGTGTGGACAGATTCGTGTTTGGTCGATGGGCAGAAAAAACCATTGCTTCTTCACCCTCTGCACGGACCTCGTGGAAAGAATTTCTTTACCTTCCTCGATGGTGCATATCTTACCGATCACCGTAGATAACAGCGAAAAAAAGACATTTCCCCAGTGCGGCATTTTTTCTCTCAATTCCTCTTTCCTTCCAGACAAAACCCAAATGCTCTCGCAGAGGGAAAGAAAGGACGAAATCGAAAATAGGTTTGCTGAAGAACAAATTGATGTATCGACAAATCTTGACAATCAGTCTCCTGCTCCCTCTGCGTCCGATGGATTTCCGTTTGTGGAAACTAG
>NC_089766.1:21690245-21710245 GCF_040412425.1 Macrobrachium rosenbergii | reverse complement strand
TGTTTCTGATTCCATTCGAAATGTAATGTTCCGAAATTAGTGTACGCCACGATACCACATGCACTCCTGACTTTCTTAGATCCAAGGTAAACAGAATCATTGAAAAGAGTTTGGTTTCTAAACCGAATTTAATACCTGAACCCACTAAAGATGGCGGTTTTTTAATTATAAGGACAAGTTACAGACTTTTATGAAGTCCAGTGATTATTTACAAATTTGAATACTCAAAGATTTCTTCGTAGATAACGTTGGCTCATCAAGGAGAATTTTTGCAGGTCCGTTATTACAGCCACTCAGGTTTGAGCTACAGAACTGGTATTTACGAATTACTAATTTGAATTTTCTAGTATTAGAAATCATGCGTTAAATGCCTGGTTAATATTGATAAAAAAAAATTTTCCGTAATAGGAACTCTGAAACAAACTCCTAATGATCTTTGCCTGATCGTATATATATATATATAGGTTGATGTTATATATATATATATATATATATATATATATATATATATATATATATATATATATATATACTATATATATATATATATATACTGGTTTATATATATATATATATATATATATATATATATATAAAGTATATATATATCTATATATATATATATATATATATGGGTGATATATATATATATATATATATATATATATATACATTTATTCTTCTTCTATGATCTGAATCTACAAATGCCGTAATATCATTCCTCTGTTTCCTTCTTGGAAAATCCCAGATGAATTATCACCGGAGGGAGTTTATAAGTGATAAATGGACGGCAGTTCCGGAGTCTCGATCCCATGACTGCAGACGCGCATCCAGCGGATTTCAGTCGGCCAACCACTGAGCTCTCAAAGAGAGGTATAAGTTCGCCGAGTCTGGTGTACTTTATTTACCCGTCTTCTGGAAAATTTTATCAGTCGGCATTAACCTTTCGACCATGATAGTTCTTTGGTACGTTTGGAACACGCACTCTTTTTATGACAGCCCTTTTTTATCACTCGTGATTTATATACGATCATGAAGCTACAAATATCGCTTAATATCAAATCCACGCTACCTGGGAATATCCCCGATGGAATTATCACCTGGAATTTATAAGTGATATATCCTGGCACCGCTGAGTCTCGATCCTGACACAGGCAGCGCATCCAGCGATTCCAGTCGACGCTAACCACTGAGCTATCAAGAGAGGTATAAGTTAACGCGAGTCTGGTGTACGTTGCGTCGAGAGCTGGGAAATTGTACTTAGTCTCTGGCATTAACTCACCTCGACCATGATAGTTCTTTGGTACGTTTTGAACACTCAGCTTTTTTATGACATTTTTATCACACCGTGATTTATATACGATCATGAAGCTACAAATATCTTAATATCAAATCACGCTACCTCGGGAATATCCCCGATGGCGAATTATCACCGAAGGGAATTTATAAGTGATAAATGGAAACTATCGCATACAAGTCTCGATCCCCGACACAGACGCCCATCCAGCGATTCCAGTCGCTAACCACTGAGCTATCAAGAGAGGTATAATTTTACCTCCTGCTCTTCCTCTGCTATCCATCTTCATGCAGTCATTATGAATATGACAATTCTCTTTAAAGTTTTTCTTCTACTTCGTCTGGCTCTCTGTCTGTCTAAATTATATGTATGCATGTTATATATATATATATATATATATATATATACATATATATATTATATATATATATATATATATATATTATATATATATATATATATATATATATATAGCCACGTATATATAGGTATCATATATATATATATTATATATATATATATATAATCCATGCCATATATATATGTTTATATATATATATATATATTATTACCATTATATATATATATGACAAGTATTGGAAGTAGAAGAAGAAACCACTCTGAAAGAGAACTGTCATATCATAATAACTGGTGAATACAGCCTCTGGAGAAAATTTTATAACATAAAAAGTAAAATGGAGGAAGTAAACAGAACAGCAAAACAATTGGATGCAATAAACAAAAGGTGTGGAAGAGGTCTTGGTATTTGACGAGGACGAGTGCTTCTATGAAAGATGTCTCAAAACAAGTAATCCCTTCTTCGTGTTCTCTGATAATCATTACTTTGAAGTATTTTTTGTGTCAATCTGCGCGTTTTGCAGATCGCAGAGATTCCAGATGTTTGATAATTTAGGCCTGGGCAATGTGCACCCCCGTCCTATAACTGGCGCCCTGATGACTGCAGACTCGAACTTCCAATAGCGTCTCGATACAACCCAGTCTCTTCCCAACTCACACTTGGGACAAGTTTCTTTATAAATGACGATGGACGTTGGGACAGACACAGTCTTTCTTAGGTCTGAAAAGAGACTGAGAGCTATATGAGTTTTTAAATCAACTTAATGTTTACAAATGAAATTTCTTGGTAATGATCTTTATAACTTGTTTAGTGGAAACCATCATTGGAGAAAGATGTAAATCTATCTTAGATTTCAGTCTGGGAACATCATACATTACTTGTGGCTCCTGAAAAATTCATGAATGACAGCTTTCTCAAAATTCTATAAAAATTTTTTAAAGGGGAAATAACAACTTTCTCAAAATTCTATAGAAAATTTTTGAAGAGAAATGACAACTTTCTCAAAATTCTATAGAAAATTTTTGAAGGGAAACAATTATTTCTAAAAAAATTGTCATAAACTCAATTTCCCCGTCTGGAAGGTTTGCCAGACGAAGTTTTTTTAAAGACCTTGTGGAGAGTGTTAAAAATAGCGTTTAATTTAAAATTAAAATAACGCTCTCCGTAAACATTTAGTATCAACACAGTAAAAGGTACTCTTTCTATACATATTAGTATGGGAACTGATTCCTCAAAATTAGGTCCAGGAAAGGGAGGGGTTTGCATGTTTTCATCCCTTCTCCATGGTGAACTTAATATTGTAGCTAATAATAAAATCTAGGAGCATTTGAGAATGAAATTCGTCTAAAAATAGCAAATGTGTCTTCAAATAATCGATAGAATAAATCTATAAAACTGAAAGGGCTTTTTAATCTGAAAATGAATCCTCCAGGGAGTTCATAAATATGTTCGCGAAGATGGTGCTAAGTGGACTACACATCGCCATCCCTTCCACTTGTTTGAAAAAGTCATTACAGGAAGTTTTCCTAATAACAGCCGAGTCCAAGCTGTTTAAATGAGATTTTTAAAAATTATGAAACCTTTTCAGAAAATAATTTCTTTGAACTAATATCAGTAGTTTCTCAACAGAGACATTAGTAAACAATGACTCGACATCCTGGCATTGACCGTATAAGGGTTCAGTGAGTCTTGTACCTCTATCTCGTTCTTAAAATGTATGCCTCTCCTTTTATTATTAAAAATATATATTGCGTCCTTGAAACCTTGAAAATGCAATGGATTATGGGATAAACTCTGTTGGCCATTTGCGATGTAAGCGTGTTCGTGTACCTTTCCACCTGCCATTGGTCTCCAAATATTAGGCTTGCCTTCGTCATCGTAGCATATTTGCATTATTATTTATCTTAAGTGTCTTTTCTATCCTCCTTATGATTCGCTTTTCAGGCTCAGCGATGTTAGTCATAACAACTGGCCGATATTCATGTTGGAAAAGGACAGTGCGGAATATTGGAAGTCTTTTATTACAATATTCAATCAGAAATCGTTCGTCTGGGTTCAGGTTCTATTGTAGGTACCGTCGACATGTTTCGACCAGCTCGTTGGTCATCCTCTGGACGTGGTTGCAGGAGGTCTGAAGAAACGAGGTTGTTGTTGTTGTTGTATTGTATTAAGCCAACTCTTGTGTTGGCACGGGCCTTTCCCTTGTTTGGCCCGTAGGTGATCTGAAAATTTCAGAAGGTCATTTGTTATGGAAATGTGAAAGAGATTTAGTAGTAGAGACAGTTGTGGATGGAGGAAGGATGATGGTTGTAGTGGGAGGGGCCATCATGTCACGGATAGTAGTAGTTTGAAGATGTAAGGCCTTTGAAGGAAAAATAGAGAAACATTGCAGGTGGGGTTGTCCAACCCTTTAAACCCTAGAGTCCCTGCAGGTATTCTTAGTGGTAGAGTAGTTTAGTTGGAATAAGACAGAGATGATGTGTATAGGGCCTTAGTAGTGAGGGGATGGGATGAGTTGAGGAGGATGATGGTGGTAGTTAAAGAGGGCCATCTTGGTTTGGTTTGTAGTGGTAGTATGAAAGTACATGTTAAGTGAGTTGGATGCCAGTGCCACTCTGAGGGTGATTTAACATTACATTTACTTAATTCAGCTGGAAAGTAGAAAGTTTGAAGTTTAAGTATTCTCATTGCATTGTTCTATCTTGGTGGCGGTAAGTTTACTAGCAGCTGGGCATGTGTGTCGATGTCCTCGACTATTGCCTTTGCATGTGTTGCTGCTATTTTAGCTGCGTCTGGTGAGTTTACATCAGCTTCATACTTGCCTCTGAGCAGTGCTGTCTCTCTGCATTCTAGCAGGTAGTGTAGGAGAGGCTGTTGTGTTTCTTCCTCACAGTGCTCACATGGTCTGACACTGGATTGTTAACAATTTCCCAGCAGGCTCTGTATCCTAGCCTTAGTCTGTGAATACATACAGCTAGTTTTCTCGGTGTGTGCCTGTCTATGGGGAGGCACTAGGTCGGTTGCCCATTTGTACCATCTGGCAGTCGGGAGTGATCTGTCCATGCCCGAAAGGTCTTCAGCATGTTTGCTTTCATAGAGCAGTTTTATGGCATTTTTGATCTGTTGTAGTGCAGGTTGTATTTGGATCTGCACTCTGTCAATGTACCTTGTGCTCTTGGCTAGTTCATCCGCTTTATCATTGCCTGGAATTCCTATGTGACTTGGTATCCAGTTCATAGTGACTGGTCTTCCTCTTTCGCTGTGCTGGTAGAGCAGTGACTTGATCCCAGCCAGCAAGGCCTTGTTCTCTTTAATTCTAATTTGTTGCAAGGCCTGCATGGAGGATTTTGAGTCAGTGTGGATGATGTGGGTCCTTCCTCATTCTCCAGAGAGTACACAGTGCCTGTCTTATCGCTACTAATTCTGTCTGCATTGTTGAGGCACAGTTTGATGTTCTCCAGCATGCTTGGAAATTGTTTGAATATACTGCTGCTCCAGTAGTTTTATTCTCTGGATCCACAGTGCCGTCGGTGTAGTATGTTTGGGCCCCAGGATTTCAGTGTTCCTGATAGCCTCGTAGGCTGCTGCTCTTAGTTCCTCTCTTGAGCAGTCTTCTTTTTGCTCTGGGAAGGTGTGTGTAATGGAATTTTGCATAATCCCTTTTCCAGGGCGGGATATGTTGCACATCCTGCGCTGTGTCTGGTCTCATGTTCAGCATTGCCTCTGCCATATCTAACCTCTTGATGTTGTCACTTTGGTCTTTTCAGCATAGTGAGTTCGGGCTCGAATCTCTGGATGTTTATTTAGTTCTCCTTTGTTCTGGTCTTGAGATTGAGTCTCTCTCTGAGAGGGAAGATTTTTTGCCATTGTACTGGCATTTCTCTGTGCAATCCTATCTTCTACTTTTGGCATGTTAGTTTCAAGCCTGAGGTTGCACAGTCTTGTCCACATTGGTGCCCCAAGCATGAGTCTCATTGCCTTGTTCTGTATTACTTCTAGAGTTTCCTTTTGTGCCTCTGTTAGCTTTACCAGGGCAGGGGCAGCATAGTCTATCAATGATCTGGTGCAGGCTATATAGTACGTTTTTCTGTACATGTTCATTTGCACCATCCTTCAAAGATGACATATATCTCATTGCTGCTGTTCTTGCTTCTGCTCTTTCCTTCAGGTATTTGATTTCGTTCTTGAAGGTTAGTTGCTGGTCTAGGATGATTCCCAGATACAAAACTTGTCCACCCACTCTAGCGGTTCAGCTCCTATTGTGAGTGGTTGGAGTGGTTCTGTGTGCTTTTACTGCCATGGCCTTTGTCTTTTTATATTGATTTTGAGGCCTAGTTCCTCCGACTTTTGCTGATTTTCATTGAGGCTCTTTGCATTCTAGGCACTCTGACAGGTCCTCTTGCGACTATGCACACATCGTCAGCGTATATGAAAATTTCTACGCCTTGGGAAGCTGCAGTGAGGCTAGGTTCTCCATGAGAATATTGAATAGGAGAGGACTTAGTATTCCTCCCTGTGGTGTGCCATTTTCCAAGTCATGGAAGGTGGATATCACCCCTTGGAAGGTGACCCTCTGGCCTGTCTTTTAGCATAGTTTTTTGTCCAGGCTAGAAGGTGTCCTTTGACTCCTTTCTTCATCAGTGAGTGGAGTACTGCTGCTGGACTGGCTAGCTCGAAGGCTTTTTCAAAGTCTATGAAGACTACTACAGCCTTTCCTTGATTTATGTAGCTGAGGACATCTGTCAGACACTCTGTAGTTCCAACTCCTTGTTGGTATGCATATAGCTGTTTGTGTAGAGGACCAATTTTGTATGTTATCCTGTTGAGCACCATTTTCTCTCCAGTTTTTCCATGCAGGAGACTAGTGCTATGGGTCTCCAGGTTGTCTGGATCTTTAGGTTTTGGAATTGGCTTTGTGTCTTGTTGCCTCCAAGTCTGCGGTCTTGTGTGCTCTGCATGTTTTGTTCATGATCCTCAGGAATGCGTTTTCTCCTGCAGGACCCATGTTACTTATCATTGTGTATGTTATCCTGTCTGCTCCTGGTGCTGTATCTTTGCCAGTTTTGTATACTGCCCTCAGTTCTTCTACTGTGTAAGGGGTGTCCGTGTCATCTGGTGTGAAATTGCAAGCCTCGTTAACTTCTTCCCATCTGATCGGTGCAAGCTGATCCTGTCGTCTTCTGGTTTCAGGAGAGATTTGTCAGATTTTGTCCTGTTAGCAAAGGACGTTGCTAGTCTCTCTGCTTCTTCTAGTGGGTTGAGGGTGAGTTGCTATGTGGTGACTTCTTTTTTCCGGCTACTCTGTTCAGCCATTTCCATAGTTCTGAAAGGGATGTGTGCTCTGATAGTTTAGCACACCATTCCAGCCATTTTCAATTCTTATTTCCTGGAGCCTCTGATGGACGTCATTTTTGACTGTTTTGTAGCAACTCTCTGTTTTCAGCTGTTGCTCTTCTTCTGTAGATCTTTGTCACTCTGTTTAATAGGGTTTTCAGCTGTCTTACCTCTTGGCAGTAGTACCAGGAGTCTTTGTAGCTGTAGTTCCTCTGAGCTGTCTTTATTGGCATTGGAAGCATTTGCTGCATTATGTATGGCATCAACTAGGTCTTTTTCTAGTTGGTCTATATCCTCTGGGGGCGTGTACTGTGCTGCCCATTCTTCAAGTGCTAGTCTGAAAATAACCCAGTTTGCCAAGTCTTGATTCCATCTTGGTGGAGGTGGCGGTATTGGAGGTAGTTGTTGCATTTCCAATTCTGTCATTGTTGCAAAGTGGTCGCTGACTAATGTGGGATGCACTTGCCATCTTGTAAGGTGCCTGATTGTCGTTGTGGCAAATGTTAGATCTAATCTGCCTCCTCTTATATGTGTGGATTGCCCTGTGTTGAGCAGTGCGACTCCCTCAAATTCCTCCAGAGAGTAAGCTACGTGTTCCCCTGCCTGGTTAGTGATTGTCGGGGAAGATAGTAGGGGATGATGTGCGTTGAAGTCCCCACATATTATTGTAGGTGTGTCAGTTGCATGGGCGAAGAGCTGCGTCAGTTGTAGTTCTCCTGGGCTTTCTCTATTTATTTTCCTGTAGAGATTGTATATGTCTAGTCTCTGGTTTTGCAGAGTTATTCTAATTGCCATGCTCTCCACATTCTCTCCGCAGGGGATCGGATTGTGTACTCTTACTGCTGGGATTGTATTCTTGATGAGAATAGCCAGTCCCCTGTCAGTGCCTATGTCTGGAGTTGTGTCTGGAGTTGTATAGGCATTATACCCAGCTATTCTAAACTTGGTTCCTGTTTTTAGACGGGTTTCCTGAAGTAGGATGATGTCTACATTTTCTGTTTTGCAGACTGCAATAAGTGTAGCTGTTTTAGGCCTCACTCCATCAGCATTCCAGTTAATTATCTTCAGCATTGTTGTACGTTAGGAGAAGCGCCTGGGGTCTCTTGGTGCAAAAGTGATGGAGTTATCATCTACCGTATTTGATGAAGATGATGAATGTGATGGGGAGAGGGGTGATGTTTTGGGGTTTGGTGGATGAGGAAGGTGTAGGATCATGGGGAGGTGGTATGTTGGGATGAGGGTGTTGGGAGGGATTTGTTGCAGCCATAGGGGCTGTCTCCTGCATAGTGGTAGAGGGGGAGGGGACTTGGAATTACCCTTGAGAAGGCTTTTAATAGTTCTTCTATCCCTGTTTTGATGGCTTCTATGTCCATGCCATTCTGGATGATGCTGGTGGAGAAGTTTGTAAGCTTCTCCTTTAGCTCGGCCGTTTTGAGCCACATTGTTCTCGGCAGAGGTTTTGGTGCTTGCCGTGTATTTGTAGCTGGTCTGGACGGTGTTCTTTTCCTGTTTCTGGCTGAAATCTCTTCTGGACTGTTCCAGTTCTGCCCTCGTGTAGAACCTTTTTGGGGCTGGGGTTTGGGAGGTTTCTTCCCCTAGATCTACTTCTTTGCCCTTCTGGTTCCTTTGGAAGAGCAGCCTTTACTATAGCCAGTCTTGCTGGGCAACCCCAGGCCATAGCGGTATGTTTGAGGTGGCAATTTGAGCACCTGGGTGTGGTTGGTTCTCCAGCTTTATGTTTGTTTATGCACTCTTCAGTCAGGTGCCTCTTGCTGCATACTGCACATATCTCTACCTGAGATATGCATTGCTTTTTGTGATGCCCAAATTTCTGACATTTGTAGCATCTGAGAGGTTCAGGGTAGTAGGTTTTTGTGGTATATTTTCCAAAAATTCCCAGGTCTATTTTTTCTGGGATTTTTCCTACGAAAGTTACCAGGATTGTTTTCGTCAGGCTTCCTTGCTTATTTTTCATTCTTTCCAGAACAGCAGTTACATATTCCAGTTCTTTTATTCGGCTTTCATGTAGTTCAAATGGGTAGCCGACAACAACTGCTTTTTGATTCTGTCTTCTTCTTTTAGTTCTTTAAGGTTGATGGCCGAGGTGTTCCTTAGGATGGATAAGGCCTTTTGATCTCTTGTTGAGATTGTCCAGTGTCCCTGCTTATTGGGTCTTGCCAGCATTTTTAGGTTTTTATTCTTTCTTTTCGAAGTCCGCTACAGCTCTGTAAGCCTCAGTGGGGTTACTTGCAAGGACCCTGAAGTAAGTTGGTTTTGGCTGGTTCTCATTCCTTGTTTGGTTGGCTCTAGTTGATGTTGTTGGTTGGTTTCCTCGTGTTCGCTGATCGTGATTCTTTTACCGTGCCTTTTTGTTCTTTTTAGACTGTGCTATTTGCCAGTCTTGGTTTCCATCTTCATCCTGTTCATTGGTTCTTTTCCTACGTCCTTCTTCAGTTCCGGTTCCGGTTTCCATGGTGGTGGGGTTCGTTTGATTGGTATCCATTTCCAGAGTCATTCCAAGTGATGTAAGAAGGGGGAGGAGAGACAGACAGTGTGACTGGTCGGGTTGTCCAACCCTTTAAGCCCTAAGGCCCCAGACAAGTTATACTTGGAGTAGAAATATGAGTTAAAAAAGAACCTGAAATTCAAATGTTATAATTATGAGGATGGGGAGGCCCTATCTATCCTATCAGTAGCTATGTACTGACTGCAGCAGTTGCAGCTGGGATTCCCCTTACTGCTCTTGGAGCACTAAGACGACCAGCAGTCAAGTCCTACAGTCAGGGGGCTTTGAGGGTAATCAAACTCTTACACCAGTTTATTTTTAAAACTTACTCTTTTCTCCGTCGTATTCCTATCCTATCTCTACACTTGGCTTATAGGCGCCAAGCCTAACGGTCCTGTGCCACTTGCCACAGACGGCGAGAGTGGAAGATTTCGACTCTTTATTCCTGCTTCAACTGGAGTTTTAAGACCACAACGGCTACCAGATGTTCCACAGGAGAGTCTAGTTAGTAGAAAAGTTAGTGTGTCAGTAATTTTATTCTTTCTTATAGAAGGAGCTGTAAACCAGCCAAATATATAGGTTGAGCCTTCTGCAGAAGGCTCTGAAGACGCCCTTCAGTGGCGTGCACGGCAGGAGCAGCAGCAGGGCAGCCCTTACAAGCAGTCAGCAGGGCAGAAGCAGTGCAGCAACAGCAGGCAGGTCCTGGGGTGTCAGCAGCAGCAGCAGCAGCAGCAGCAGCAGCAGGTCAGCAGCAGTGGCAGCAGCAGCAGCAGAAGCAGGCAAGCAGGCAGGTCCTCAGGAAGCAGCAGAGCAGGAAGGTCTGGGAGGTGTTCTCTCAGTGGGAGCTGAGAGAGCACTGAGTGAAACGATGTGCTCGGGTTGGTATTTATAGGGGAGGTCATGATCGGTGCTGAATTATGATTGGCTGCCCAGGGGCATGTGTCCCTCAGGTGGAGCCTTCCCATCCAAGTTCTGTTTTTCGTCTCTTGCGTGCGAGCGGCGTTGTAGTGCTGAGGATGAAGAGAAGAATTTCGATCCTCGGATGCCGAATTTTGATTTGCTCGTACGCTATGGGGATCGCTCGGTGCATGTCTCCTGGCTGCCGTGGGAGGAGAAAGGTTTCTTGTGCAATGTTGAGTGTTGGTTTCTCCTTCCCAATGTGCAATGCTTCCAAGAGGCGTAGGCGGCGGTGGTCTGTAATTTGGTCAATTACTTCGATGTTCGTGATTATGTCTTTTCTTGCTATTCTCTGGTTATGGACGGTCCTGGCATGATTAAAGATAGCCCCTCTTGGGCGTGGCAGGAAATCCTTTTGAGAAACGCATGGTGGTCATACCGATGTAGGAACCGAGGCATCCTCGGACGGGGCATGAGTACCGGTATACCACGTTGGTTTTCTTCAAGGGGTCCTGCTGAGGGGGGGCTGGGTTGTTGCGCATAACCAGGCTGCTCGTCTTTCTGCTCTTGTAATAGATGACCAGATGTATGTTTCTGTTGGAGTCAACAGGGCTGACATTATTCTTGATGATGTTTTTGAGGGCGCGTTCGTCTTCTTTATATTTATGATGAAATTGCCCTTTGTAGAAGAGCTCTATGCGTTCAGGGCATCGGGGCGAGGTTCCTGACGGTACCATCTATCGATGTTCGCCTTGATAGATTCTTCTATATCCCGGTTTGGGTGTCCATTGTTGACGAGGGTTTGGGCTACACGTTCCATTTCTCCGTGGGTGTCGTTCCAGCAGGAGCAGTGTGAGAGGGCCCTCTGACGAGGTGCTGATGGTGGAGCGCTTATACCTCTCAGGGCACTCGCTCGCCCGTTCATACACATGCCCAGGTTCGTGTGTTTCGTGAAGACCCTCGTGGAGAAAGAGGTTCCTGTTAAAAAGGACGCAGGAAGGGGAGGCATCGGTTTTGGCTCTGCTCGATCGTGAAACTGAGGCAGCTATGGTTTGAACATTTTCCTCAGGTTTTGATCTCCTCTTGGAAATTGGCGCTGTAGAAGGTGTCGTCGAGAAAAGGCAGAATTTACATCTTGGTTGGCGTATTTCTTGAACTTATCCCTTTGCTCCACAGTGCTGATATAGAAATTGTTAAAGAGGACTCCTTCCGAACCCATCACCACCCGTCGATTTGGGTGTACATATGGCCACGATGGTTGGAGAAAGGGGCCTTTTTGCAGATTTCAGGAGGGCGCGGAGGGCATGCTCAGGGATGTTCAGGGATGGGGTGGTGGGGTCCCAGACACGGTCCAAGATCATTTGGATGGTCTCATCGACGGGGACGTTGGTGAGAGACTCCACATCCATCGAATCAATGCCTCCAGGTGGCGCCGCTCTTAAGGCCTCCAGGAACTCTGCTGACGACTTCAGACTGTGGCGCTGCTCGGAACATAAGGCGTGGGATGGTATTTAGCCTCTTAGCCAACTGGTATGTCGGAGCAGCCAGAATCTGACTGATGATGGGGTGCAGGGGTTACCCTTGCATGCGTCTTGGCGTTCCGTGGACCCCAGGTCATAGTCCCCGTGATTTGGTAGGTGAAGGGCGTTGGGCGGCGTTGACCGTCTCTATGATCCTGTTCGCCCCGCCTGATCTTGTCGACGGGGTTCTTAGTAATTCTTTGGAATTTGGCACTATCACCAGGATATCGCCCAACTTCGATGGTAGTCCTCAGTGTTTATGAGGACAAAAGCGGTGGTCTTGTCGCCCTACGAACGGTGATGTCTTCTCTCTCCCTCAACTGCTACGAGCTCCCTCAGGCGCCGGTCGATGATGTTACTCTTGTAGTCGCCCCGGTCGGTGGCCTCCAGCCAACAGGAGGGTTGAAGGGCGTAGATCGTAAATGGAAGGTGCCCAGGTCCTCTTTCTTCGGATATTATCCATGAGATATTCGATTCAAGGCGCTTGTCCAGGGGCCTCGGATCTGGCAGTTAAGTCCCAATTTCAGGATTTGTCTTCCAGTCGGAGTATATGGTGTGAGATTTTATATCCCCTCTTCTCTGCGGGAAATTCTGGGCGAAGTTTCTTGGTGATGGTCCTCATCTTTTTCTCCATCTTTCTCTTCCAAGCGATGAGGCACTCGATGATGTCACTGCAGTGCCCTGGGGCTGAGGGTGTTGCTGGCTGTTTCATCCTCTTCTGAGGCACTAGCAATCGGGCTGCTCCAGGGTTGCTCCTTAGTGGCGGAAGTTCGCCCACTCAGAGTACAAGTTTTTCTTCTCCCTCGACGAGTGTGGCCCCCTCTCTTTGGACGACAGCTGCCGCTCAGCAGAGTCCTTCGCTTCGTGCCTGGTTCTCGCCAGTGGGGTCATGCAAGGGAAGTATGATGAAGGAGTAGACCCTCTTTTAAACAGGTCCATAAAAAGGATGGCTTTATTATGAGAATTTATCAAAATAGTGTCTTTTCTATCCTTCCTTGACGTCCTCAGTGGAGTCAGTAACTGGCCGATATTCATGTTGGAAGGACTCTTTCTGAAGTCTTTTATTACAAGTCAATCAGAAATGTTCGAAAACAGGGTTCTACGAAACACACGAACCTGGGCATGTGTATGAACAGGCCAAAAACCGATCGGTGCCTCCTTCCTGAGTATAGAGGCCTGTTTCTCCACGCCCACCATCAGCGCCTCGTCAGGAGGGCCTTCTCTCACACTGCTCCTCCTGGAACGACACCCACGGAGAAATGGAACGCGTAGCCCAAACCCTGGTCAACAATGGACACCCAAACCGGGATATAGAAGAATCTATCAAGGCGAACATCGATAGATGGTACCGCCAGGAACCTCGATGTTCGCCCGATGCATATCCCTGAACGCATAGAGCTCTTCTACAAAGGGCAATTTCATCATAAATATAAAGAAGACGAACGCGCCCTCAAAAAACATCATCAAGAATAATGTCAGCCCTGTTGACTCCAACAGAAACATACATCTGGTCATCTATTACAAGAGCAGAAAGACGAGCAGCCTGGTTATGCGCAACAACCCAGCCCCCCTCAGCAGGACCCCTTGAAGAAAACCAACGTGGTATACCGGTACTCATGCCCCGCCCGAGGATGCCTCGGTTCTTACATCGGTATGACCACCATGCGTTTCTCCAAAAGGATTTCCTGCCACGCCCAAGAGGGGCTATCTTTAATCATGCCAGGACCGTCCATAACCAGAGGATAGCAAGAAAAGACATAATCACAAACATCGAAGTGATTGACCAAATTACCGACCACCGCCGCCTACGCCTCTTGGAAGCATTGCACATTGGGAAGGAGAAACCAACACTCAACATTACGCAAGAAACCTTTCTCCTCCCCACGGCAGCCAGGAGACATGCACCGAGCGATCCCCATAGCGTACGAGCAAATCAAAATTCGGCATCCGAGGATCGAAATTCTTCTCTTCATCCTCAGCACTACAACGCCGCTCGCACGCAAGACGAAAACAGAACTTGATGGAAGGCTCCGCCCGAGGGTACATGCCCGGGCAGCCAATCATAATTCAGCACCGATCATGACCTCCCCTATAAATACCAACCCGAGCACATCGTTTCTTCAGACCTCCTGCAACCACGTCCAGAGGATGACCAACGAGCTGGTCGAAACATGTCGACGGTACCTACAATAGAACCTGAACCCAGACGAACGATTTCTGATTGAATATTGTAATAAAAGACTTCCAATATTCCGCACTGTCCTTTTCCAACATGAATATCGGCCAGTTACTGACTAACATCGCTGAGCCTGAAAAAGGAATCATATGAGGATAGAAAAGACACTATATAAGATAGGGGGCATAATACAGCCATCCTTTTTAATAAGACCTGTTTAAAAGAGGGTCTACTCCTTCATATATTATTATTATTATTATTATTATTATTATTATTATTATTATTATTATTCAAGATGAGCCCTTTTCATATGGAACAAGAACAGGGGTTATTGACTTGAAATTCAAACTTCCAAAGAATATGGTGTTCAATGAAGAAAGAACAGAAAATGCAGAAAGAACAGATTTCTTAAAAAAAAACAACAACAAAAGATAAATTAACAGACTAATAAATAGATAAAAATATATAAAAATGCTAGAAGATTAGTATTAGTATTAATGCATCGAATCGTCGCTTGAACTTTTGAAGTTCCAGTTGCACATTATATATAGGATATGTTATAGATATCCATACAATATAATATATATATATATATATATATACATATATATATATATATATATATATATATATATATATATATATATA
The DNA here is from genome assembly GCF_040412425.1 of Macrobrachium rosenbergii. NCBI lineage: Eukaryota > Metazoa > Arthropoda > Malacostraca > Decapoda > Palaemonidae > Macrobrachium > Macrobrachium rosenbergii. The sequence continues at coordinate 21,695,509 of NC_089766.1, read as the reverse complement.
TATATATATATATATATATATATATATATATATATATATATATATATATATATATATATATATATATATATATATATATATATATATATATATATATATATATATATATATATATATATATATATATATATATATATATATATATAGATAGAGAGAGAGAGAGAGAGAGAGAGAGAGAGAGAGAGAGCAAAACCTTTCGCCACAGAAGAGACGCCCTGATCTATCGACTGAAAATGCCTTAGCGCCAATTTATGGACACTCGAAATCCATCTCACAAAACAAAATTCCTCTGATTTTTCCCAGAAGATATTGGTTTACTGCAAAGAAAATTTTAGATTCAGTTCCCAGGGTATGTCAGGAGAGAGAGGAGAGACAGAGAGAGAGAGAGAGAGAGAGAGAGAGAGATAGCTATCACCACATTTTTATTAAAATAAAAAATCTTGTTCTTATTCCTTGAACCTGGCCCAAAGAAACATCACCTTGCTGTCATAATATGTAGCGTGTTTGTTTCCGTTAAAAATCAATAATCATGTTCATGAATATTTCGCGCGTGTTTGTGTTTGTGCGTGTAAGAGAGAGGGAGGGAGGATCTGCAGGAATTTTCAGACATTAATTGTAAGCCAGTCAATTTAGAAAAAAGAGCGAAGTGCGTAAACAAGGATGAAGTGGCCCATTAAACTCTGCTAACGATTCCTTTGGTTAAAGTAATCATCACCTGAGAGGGTGATGACCCGAGCAGAAGGTGGTTTCACCTGAGGTCATTTGATTGCATCACTCCCAGGAGACATTCTCCGCTGTAAATGTAGACGCCATCTTTGTTTGTCACCAGATGAGAGCTGAGTTTGACTGACCAGAAATGGGGTTTGCCTCAGAGTTGAACCGTCCATTGGAACTGAGAACGATTCGACAAAGTGGTGGTCTCAGAGAACGCTGAGATTCCTTGACTCTTCTGAGACATAATAACACATAACAGAGAATATCTGAATAAGTCTCACGTTTCCCCAACACAAATAAATTCGAGGATTGTCAGTTAGTGTTCGAATCAAAAGTTAACACTCCTTATGCTGTCATATATGTGTTATTGATAAGTGTATAATGCTCGTTCACGTTGAATGATTCATTCAATAAAATAAGCAAATGTGTTGTAATATGTCATAGACATAAGTTAACACAAGCAGTGACCTATGTACGTTAGCACAGTCGTGTACAGGAACATATGCATATACATTCATACACAAAGTTATATACATGCGTATTGTTTATATTCTGTCAATCTTAAATCATCGCGAGACAATGCTGAGTGAAAGTTTCCAGCAAGAAATGAAGAAAGTTTTCGAGAACCCTGAAAATTCTCGTCCTTTCTGGGACATCATAAATAATAACGAAGAAACGATGTTGAAAAATTCTTGTGTTAAAGTGCCCCAGTGCTGTGGTTTTGCGTTTAAGCATATATATATATATATATATATATATATATATATATATATATATATATATATATATATATATATATATATATATATATATATATATATATATATATATATATATATATATAAATCATATATATATATATATATATATATATATATATATATATATATATATATATATATATATATATATATATATATATATATATATATATATATATATATACATGTATATGTAGTTATAATTCATTGGCATTCAGAAAGCTAATAACTGGTAATTATGCCTCTTTAAGGTAATTATCTGAAATAAATGAGTTATTAAACACTAAACTTATACATCTGTCCCGATCTTGATAACTGGGCGGAAATGTATTTTTTCAATGTAAAATAGTAGAAGGACTGAGGCACAGACACAAAGCACTCCAATAACACAGTAAAAGATGCCTCCAGATAATTGTAGAGCATGAACTTGCTTACACAACCCAACCAACCGTCGACTAAGAGAATGGTCTCTCGCAGGGAATTATTCTTGTGTACAAATGAGACGGAAGTGTCCTGAGAGCAAAGCATTCCCGATCACAGACGATATCTTTGGCCTCTGCTGAATTGCAAACCCATCTAGCAACATATTCTCATTGCATCTATTACTGTATACTTGTCTTAGTGTTTGGAAACCACATCTATGCTCAAAGTGAGCTTGTATTTATATTTAATCATTAGATATGCAAGTGGAACATTGTTAAAGCTAATTTACCACTCTGTTTCATATCTGCAAATAGCTCGCTAAATATTTTTATCGAATGCTTTACACCATATCATCCGATCTATCTGTCTAACCCTCTGTCTCCAAGATATCAAAGGCTCAGAGGAAGTAGAGTTGATCAGAAAAGGTTCCCCGAGGAAATGATATTCCCTCAACCTTCAATAATGGTTGGATAAGTTGCAGACCACTGTAAAGCCATAACTCTAGTTTAACCAGACCACTGAGCTGATTAACAGCTTTCTAGGGCTGGCCCGAAGAATTAGACTTATTTTACGTGGCTAAGAACCAATTGGTTACCCAGCAACGGGACCTACAACTTATTGTGGAATCCGAACCACTGTAGTCATAACTCTTGAGTCGGGAGGCGTCCTTTTCTCTACATTGGGAAAATTTCTGAAATCGTGTCTAGTGTCGCCGGGGATTTATGGAGCCAGTAACTCTCTTCTAAACTGAGCGCAATTGCAGTGGAAGATTTTGGTTGTTCAGATAGAATAGGACGTATCTGTCTGTCTGTTTGTTAGTTTGTTTGTCTGTCTGTCTCTGTCTCTTATAAGAAAATTGGCTTCACAGAATTTCGTATTATTTTTCTAATTAACTTTTTATGACTTGTAAGTCGCTTATTGCGTGATCCACAACACATGAAAGATTCTCGATAGAACCTTTGTTACTTTGGTTTCAACTGACTATTGTTTTTAATTGCCTGATTACGACAGCCATATTGATTCCAAAACTCTAGGTAGTATGTTAACTAAAACTCTGATTAGAGATGAATCAATTGTTCTTCAAATTTCATCGGTAGATCGCAGAATATTTCAGAATGGTGTGTTTTCGAAAGTTAAAAAAGCTTCTTGAAAGCCCTTCAGATTCGAGACAAGAAAGAAAATACGAAAACGGTGCTGCACTTTTTGTTTGGTCTGAGTCTTTTCTCAACACTTCTTCCACCCCAGATGAGCTTGGGACTTTTCCTTTGTTACAGCAGGAATAGAATATCAAATTCTGAAAAGAAAACGAAAGCTATCGATAAGTTCAGATTGTGCCAAAACTTTTGTCAAAAAGAATTTTCCGTTGCTTTAGACCAACGAAGTCGTCCTGTATCCAGTCATACTTAAGAAAGTCAAATTCTGTAGGAATCATTTCCGGGGATTGACATTAAATCGCAAGAGAGAGAGAGAGAGAGAGAGAGAGAGAGAGAGAGAGAGAGAGAGAGATTTAACATGTACCCGAAGCAGGATTCAGATACAAAGTAAACTTAGATATCAATAGCAGCGTGCGAAAGACTGAAAGGTAATTGATTTTCTACTTGTAATGATCATCCACTCGTTCTTCGAAAGCCTTGTCATGGCGCTCTGCTCTCAGTAACAGGTCGTTTGGGAGACAGTTCGTATCATCAGAGTATTCGCAGAGCTTCTTGACGCCAGGCTGTCCAAATTGAATTAACCCTTCTGATAGTTTTTCGGCTTTGTAATCTGTATGTTTAGGGTATTGGTTAATTGACTGTGCATTTCTATTAATCACAAGACATAAAATACGGACATCGTTAACAAAAAGTGTAGTGGGAACAACCATAGTAGCAACTTTTGTAGGAAGTCACAAACACACACACACAAACTCTCTCTCTCTCTCTCTCTCTCTCTCTCTCTCTCTCTCTCTCTCTCTCTCTCTCTCTCTCTTAATGTGCTTAGGAGAAAGAGAAAACTCCAAATCCCTCTCGGGGGCAATGAGCCGCTTGCAAGCAGAGACGGACGTGACTCCGATGCAGAGAGCAGTGCTGAACTCCCAAGCTGACGAAGAGTTAGGTCTTTTAAACCTTTCCAAAGGAGGTTGATGCTGGTTTTTTTTTTTTTTTTTTTTATCCACAATAACCATTCAAAAGGTTTACGAGCTTATTACCCCATCTGGGCTGAAAGTTCAGGTTAGCTTTCCAGTGAAAGTATGTGTGAATTTATGTATGCCATAAACTTTTCATACTTTAGACTTCTACGGATCCATGATATCAGAGTCAACCAAATGTCTCACAATGTTTTCTTGGGTGTAACAAATTCAAATTTGATCGAGATGGGCGCGCGGTGAGAAGCACGCCTCTATCTAAGAATTGATAATTACGAATTGCGAGAATTGGGGCTGGATTATTTAATGTCTTTCTCTAGAACGAAAGCACCAGGGATTTTCTGAAAGCTTCTTAAAGTACAGTGGTTTCATGCTTGTTGAAACTATGGCCAAGGGAACCAAGGTAGGACCTCAGTAAGTTTCCAGACTTTCATTTAAGGACATCAGTAAAAAATCTATACCAAAGGCACCAAAGTGAGCATTATGGCCCATGGTCCCTTTGCTGTTTATCTTTCAGAAACAATTATCAGACTCTCCACGTTTCCTTCTGTTTTTGACAGCATCACCTTCAGTGGCTATAATGGTCCATTTCATGATCACTGGATTTCTATTATTGTTATGAAATCCAGCACAAAGTAAGTAATATATCAGTAAAACGAGATTTTAATGCACAGCTGATACAAATCACATCCCTAATATTACACAAATGTACTCCTCCTAGTTTTAAACTTCAGTAAGTAATATCTACATATTTATGAGCTAGTATGAAACAGCACAATACAAAATACAAACCCAGGAATGAAACTTATACATAACACTGCGACTGCTCTGCAAAATGTCATTAATTACATGACAGCATTAAGCTCATTCCCCCCCCCCACGCCTCTCTCTCTCTCTCTCTCTCTCTCTCTCTCTCTCTCTCTCTCTCTCTCTCCCTCTCTCTCTGTTACTGATATTTTCTTTTGCAGGAATCACAGTTCTTAGCAAGTCCCTATTTTTCTCCCAAAAGCAGAATGACCATGAAGTCCCTGAACGAACCCACTGTGCCCCACTGCTAGAGTGAATAAGCGGACCTGAAATGAGAAAATTGGAGCCAGACAGGGGGACTGGATAGAGCTAAAGGAAGAGAGTGATGCAGCGGGGGGTACAATGAACGCTTCAATAGATAATAAGAAAACCAAAGAAATAAATAACACAGCCTAGGGCTAGCAACTTCATCCCAAGGAGACTTAATCTATGAA
>NC_089766.1:21607745-21682745 GCF_040412425.1 Macrobrachium rosenbergii | reverse complement strand
TACGGTGATCCGCAACGGGCTTGTACTAAACACACCTCAGAGGTAGATAGCATACCGGGTTAAAACCCTTGGGGATCCTATCTAGGAAAGGGACCTTTCCTAGATAGGTGATCCGCAACGTAAAACATAAACAAAAGACTGTAAATATCATAAAGATAATGACCCCAAAGAAATATTAGTCCTAGATAACGTCCCCCGAAAACCCTTGGGGTTACTATCTAGGAAAGGTCCCTCTAAAGGCTGCTTTCATACGTTTATGAAAGAAAATAATTTATTATTTTTTTTACCATTATCATAACGTCGAGTTTACATACTATGATTACATCATCTTCAAAACCATGACAACGTTTTCGATATCATTCCCATCATTATTTAGGCATCCCTAAACCTTCCTCTGCGTGACGCCACCACATCCTGACTGTTTGCCAGTCACGTGCATCAGACCCAGCAGAAGGAAGGCTCCCTCGCTCCATTAGTCGCCTCATCCATTACTCGGCTTTCGACTTTCCTGGGAGGGAAACAAGACACAAGGCAGCCATACTTAATAGGGAGACGCGAGAGCTTTTGAGGTTTGTCATTCCTCTTCATTCCTCTTCATTCTTCTCTAATGACACTACAAACGACGGCCATCTATATTTGGCCATTGAAACTTAAGCACTCAGGATCTGATAATCACGGAAGTATGGAACTGTCTCTATTCCTCACAATCATTTTCTAAGCAAAAATAAAAACTTGTGGCAAAGTCTAACCTGATTTAACCCAGTGGCACTTGCATGCTTGTTTTCATACCTGTTGCTAACGTTTCAATTTTCTGAAGAGGATAAAATCCATTTACCATATGACACCTTTGCGCTCGAAACCTTATGCAGTTCACGAAATAATTACTCTACAATAATTCGAAGTTAGGTCCTGTAATAAATATGCGACAGAGAGAAGGGAATGGATAAGCAGAAGTTATTTTTTCTTCCTGCCCTCGCGAAAGGTCTTTGGAAGCTTAATGTTCAGTTTAATAACGGTTTCATGAAAATGCAATTTATTTTGGGCTCCGACGATTTCTTTTTCTATCAACAGCTCGTCTGTCGGAGTTTTTTTTTTTTTTTATTCTACGAACGGTAGAGAATTAAAAACTCTCCAAGAGACAGATACGTGACTTTGTCTCTGAATCTAGGCTAATTATTACTTAAACGTTTGAAAAATTCTTAAGAATGTCTAAGCTATGTCTCATATGGCCCTTATGTCTTAATTGGAAGAGCAAGTTCCACCTCTTAAGAGGCATAAGGAGGCCTTTCAGATTCTTTAGACAAAGAAAGAAAATACGGGAACGGTGCTGCAGTCAGGAGAGCTTTTGTTTGGTTCTGATGTCCTTTTCTCAACACTTCTTCCACCCCAGTTGGGCCATCCGACAGAGAGAAAACCTCCCAGGATAGTGATCCATATCCTGACGGACGAGTTCACTCCTAATTCTGAGGAGGAGCTGTTCAAAGTAGAAGCATGGTTAATTCACCCAGCTTGTTAGAAGCAATCCTAACCGGGCCTATGATGTGTTCTAATGCCTGCTTTTATTTTGAACAATTTTGGTGTTATAAACACAAGCAAATAACAGGACACGAGAATTCTACAGACAATCAAGGATTCTAGTACCCACGTAGCAAAGACAAAGTTGCTTTACAATCTAATAATTTTAAATATTGCATAAATGACAGTGTCCTTCTTTAATTACGGTTTTTTTCCTTCCCTGGACATTTCGTAAATATGGGTGTACACACGCACACACGCACACACACACACACACACACACACACACATATATATATATATATATATACCTGACTAAATTAAAGTGAACCATATTTCTTCAAGCTAAATAAATAAACCTTCTCTCAACATACTGTGATCTATAAGTAGATGAGATAAAACACATGAACAAACCATGAAGACATTTAGCAGTAAAAAAACGCGCCACTTAAAAAACCTTCAGGGAAAACTACTTTCACCATTTACCTTTAGGATTCCTCTAAGTAAAATGAGAAACCTGGAGAGCCTCTACTTCATTAACTAGGACGCTGTGTCTGAGCTGGAAGGACCTTTCAGGTTTTGAAGAGCCCCTTCTTTCTCTTCTGAAGAGGCTCTCCATTAGATAGAAAAGTACAAAACTCTAATACTTCAATGTAAGCGACAACAATGAAGCTAGAAATCCCATTGACACTTATCCGCACTTGTCTGTCTGTCTAGAGGTATTGATGAGCGTCTCTCTCCTCAGTTCTTTCGCTTAGAGGTTTTTCGCTCGGTTTTGTTGGCGTCGGTTAACCAGGAATTCGGTCTCTGCATGAAACAATGAAACACATCGCACACTTAAATATAAATAGATATAAATTTTTGCATGTCTGTATTTAAAATGTGCAAATACAAATATTTTTTCATATGCTTATAAATACCAATATCAACAGAGCATCAAAATGATCTATGTTGTTCTATGCTGCAGATTGTAATTATCTTGATATTTGACAAAAAGAACAGTAAGGATGAAATATAGAGTGTAAGGTTGAAAAGCCCAATAGTGAAATACCGATTTCTTAAGATAATTACAGCACTGTTAACAGAAAGAAACTGTTGCTGATGCTGAGACAGTTATAAGCCAGAGTGACCACTGCTTCGGGTCATCGGGTAAGGCTTCTCCTCAAGGGAGGTGACAGCCATTCCGTCGCCTCTCCTTCAGCTCCTTCTGCCTTTGCCGGAAATCTTACAGTAATCGTTGCAATGACTTTGTTACTGATATAAGCGAGCTTTCCGAGAATGACACTGAACTACAAATGACTTGGACGACTCTCATCTCACAGCTACAAGCTTTCACAAATAAGGAGATAAAACTGAAATTATACCTGTAATAAAGGCAGATGTCACTGAAATTAACAGACAAACAGACAGACAGACGGAAAAGCAAATTTTCACAGATCATATTACTTGAAATAACATATTATTCCCAACAATAACTCGCTTCCGTATTTTTAGGGTTGGCAGTTCCGACTTCTGCTCTGTCGTCACCGAGTGTCAAAACCTGGTTTCCTCGAGTTCCCGAGTCTTCCCAAAAACTTGCAACAAAGAAACACTGGCTACCTGTTTCAGGTTCATCGTTAGATTTATCGGGGGAAAGTAAGTAATACATACATAATATCTCTAACCTTCAAGACTAACGGAACTCCACGTTGGCAGTAATTATTTGTTCCTAACACTGTAGTCTTTTGAAATAATTAGTCTCTTTTTTTCGCTGTGCTATTTTTATTGTGTGTTAGCTTTCCCGTTGCTGTGGTCTAACTAAGAGTGTGATTAATGATTCTATATAATTCTTGACCACGTTCTCCTGTAATGCTTCATCGATACTGACAAACTTTTATATTTTATATCAAATGATTATAAAGATATCAAACAAGTGACCTGTGTAGATCAGTTGGTAGAGCCATTACCTGTTATTTGAGAGTCCTGGGTTCGATTCCCACTTGAGTACAGATTTATTGATCGCTATAATTTCCTTGACAGATAAATTTTTTATTTATCAGACTCAAAAGAGAAAGGTGAGCCTGTTATAATACATTGAAGTCTCGTTCTTTCTAAATTAAAGGAACGTTAAGAGATCTCTCTCTCTCTCTCTCTCTCTCTCTCTCTCTCTCTCTCTCTCTCTCTCTCTCTCTCTCTTGGGTCGTTTACGCTTTCCGATCCTCCTCTCGGTTGTTTCATATCTGAAAACACTTACTTGATGATGCTTCTGAGTCAAATGCTCTGATAAAATGGTGACATTAACTGATAAGAGATCTTGTGTCCATCGTCCTTCAGAGGGATCCCATTTGCAACTTCAGGATTTCCTTGCTCTCTGAAGGAAGTAATTTCTTTTTGACATTTTTGCAAAGAACAAATTTTTCCTTGGAAGATGCAAAGGTCTCATTTACTCTTAGGCCATATTATCGTTGCTTTAAATGAATATTCCGTTTCTCGAAGCACTCAATTACTGGTTGGGAATCGTCAGCATCTCTTTCAGCTCTTTAGCTGACCATTAGATAGAACGGTCATTACCAGGAAGCATATGTTGCAGTTTAATGGTATAATTACAGGTGAATAAGTATTCGCCGGAGAAAGTGAGAGAGTGGAAGCGATCTCCGTCATAATTCTACAAATTTCGTCTGAACTTGACGGGATAGCTCAGTGGAAACAGAGGGAAAATTTTCAATTTTTTTTTTTTTTTGCTGTCCAGCAGAAAGTGGGAGGTCTGGATCCATATTTGTGGTCTATAATACGCGTAGCACCTGCGTCCGGAGATTTCCGTCCGTCCAGTAGTCTTACTGGTTTGGATATTTGGATTTGGACGGTGGAAATAGCAATACTGTCGGAGCCTTCCCAAACGTTGGGTGAAGTCTCTAAAGAAAACATTCACATGATAAATGTGAAAGTCGAATAAATGGATCTGTATCTTCAATGACTTCTAAATGATTTCTATTATTATTAGGGACATACGCGGACGGACACACACACACACACACACACACACTCACTCACTCGTACATATATATACATACGCACACATATACTGTATATATATATATATATATATATATATATATATATATATATATATATATATATATATATATGTATATATATATATATATATATATATATATATATATATATATATATAATATATATATATATATATATATATATATATATATATATATATATATATATATATATATATATATATATATATATATATATATATATATATATATATATATATATATATATATATATATATATATATATATATATATATATATATATATATATATATATATATATATATATATATATATATATATATATATATATATATATATATATATATATATATATATATATATATATATATATATATATATATATATATATATATATATATATATATATATATATATATATATATATATAATATATATATATATATATATATATATATATATATATATATATATATATATATATATATATATATATATATATATATATATATATATATATATATATATATATATATATATATATATATATATATATATATATATTGCTGCATGTGAATTTGGGGTCTTGAGTTTATTGGCACAAGGAGTGGGGAAGGTCGTATCTTACCATGCTTCCACACACATTAATATCATTCGGTCAATTAGTTATACAGGTAATTATAAGAGAAAATCCAAAGGTAATGACAAAAATGTATTGACAATTATTTCAAGGTTGTGGAGGGCCGCTAGGGTCCTGATACATTATAGCAATGGGTGGTACTTGAGAAAACACTTGACAACAAGTACTTTAAAAGGGTACAAAACACAAGCGGAACGTGAGTCTGCACTACTGAAGGGGGACTGACGGGATACGTAAATTACTTCTATAGGTGAGAGAGCCTTCTTGGCACTCGACACAGGAAGATTCTACAAGAACACGCCCGTCTTATCAGGAATGATGGGAGCATACAATTGGGCAGAATCAGTTCACAGCGTCAGGTCTGATCTACAATGATACAGTCAAGACGTTACCTGATGAATGGATCTTGGCACTGTGGAGGTTCTGCTGAAGGCAGGGGATTCCTCTCTCATAAATGTTCACAAAAGATACTCAAATAAAAGCACAATAATAACACTTCATCAATGCAAAATAATTATCAACAAACAGGTCACTAATATCACTCCAGGTATGGAAAAGGAACATTTGATGAAAATTAGTAATAGAAGAAGGAAAGGCTACCTGCAATCTCGACGTTTCACATTACCTTGTCCTCAAGGACGTCTCTGTGGGCTACTGATGACGGACTATGGCACTTGGGGGAAAGGGGAGGGGAGAAAGCTAGGTCAAGAGGTAAAGGGGGCTGAAGGAGAGAGGTTGCCTGCCTCTTGTCTGGTTCTCTCGGAATCTCTGGTCGGTCTCTGCCGGGCACGGTCAGCAGCTCCCTTTTATGGGGTCTGACTGACCCACGGGTCACAGATACACGATGGGAGTTGGGGCGACGCGGTAACCACGTGGCGTCGCAGCTTAACTTCTGGCGCCAAGCCCTGGAAGGTCCAATCAGTTCTCACATCAACTTTCTCCTCACTAATGGTGTCCTCTGGCTATGCCAGCGGCCATTAATCCACTAACCCCAACACTAGAGTCCTGTGAGAGAGGAGGAGAGAGTGAGAATCACTGTTTCCAAGAAAAAGAGGATTGAGATCAGAGGGGGTTAGGGGCGGCTGGTATTAGACGAGGAATAGGGAAACTCTAAATCTGAAGGATCTAGTTGACCTGACAAAGAAATTGTCTCTGCTCTTTAATTGTTCATTTTATTCTAATTTGAGGCGAGTAGGCTGGCTTTGTACAAGATATGCAGGTGCAATCATGCTGTCGGCATAATCTTGTAACAATATATATATATATATATATATATATATATATATATATATATATATATATATATATATATATATATATATATATATATATATATATATATATATATATATATATATATATATATATATATATATATATATATATATATATATATATATATATATATATATATATATATATATATATATATATATATATATATATATATATATATATATATATATATATATATATATATATATATATATATATATATATATATATATATATATATATATATATATATATATATATATATATATATATATATATATATATATATATATATATATATATATATATATATATATATATATATATATATATATATATATATATATATATATATATATATATATATATATATATATATATATATATATATATATATATATATATATATATATATATATATATATATATATATGTCTATTCCTGTAATATATATACAGTGTAATATGATATATAATATATATATATAAAATACTAATTAAATATATGCCCATATATATTATATATATATATATATATATTTATATATATATATATATATATATATATATGCCCCTGTTCACTGGTAGAATATTCTACCAGTGAATATGTAATATATATATAAATATAGGCCCATAATATACATAATTAGTGCAAATATATGAATGGCTTTTGTAATAACAGTGTTATGAATACAAGTTTTATGGTTGCAACCATATTTTGAGCTTGCTTCTGTGTTTTTATATTCAAATATATATATATATATATATATATATATATATATATATATATATATATATATATATATATATATATATATATATATATATATAAAGAGAGATACTGTGTTCGTGGATATACATGTATCGCTAACAAGTCGTTCACTATAGAAAGGATCTATCTCGAAATTTGGGTAATTTTTTTTTTATCAGGGTTCTCGATGGAGCAAGTATTGAACTTTCATCCTACAAAATTTCAGACAGAAATTCAATCTGCAAGTTGGTCGAAAATCCCCAGAAGTAGCATTGGGTATAAAACCTTCTCGCCAAATTGAAATAATCCTTCGTATACAGAATTTGGACTCGGCCAAATAACCATATACTAAGGATCTATTTCAAGTTAGCCTTTCTATAGTGCAGTGGCCTTGCGAACGCGCCTGCATACTAGGGATCTATCTGCCACGCAGCCAATCAGCGAAGAGCATTCACGCTCGCTCTCAGCCAATCACAAGAGTCCGGTTTGTTTATAGTCGAGAACAGAGTCACGCTTTTGCCGGTCGTCTGTGTTTTTGGTGTTTTTCAGTGAAAACTTCATATTTTTTTGTGCTATACTGTTCAAAATAATGGAGAAGAACACTCGAAGGAGTGGTAGTGGGGGAAAAAAAGGTGTAACAGTGCGTGATACTGCCAATATTAGTGCATCTTTATCGGGAAGTGGAACCGATGTTCCACAACATCATGGGGATGTTGTGATTACACTAACACCTAAAGGGAAAAAGAGCAAAGTGAAGGCATTTTACGGTTCGTCAGTAACAGTTCAAAGCAAGGCCAATAAAAAGCTTTCCTTTAAAACCCCAGAAAAAACAGTTATCAGAGATTCTGACGACGATGATGATGTGTTTTGGCATGGAAAACAATCTCTCAGAAAAAGTGCTGTGCATTCCCAGCTGTTCATGGAGGACGTAGAGGAGGAATATATTCCAAGCAGCAGTGAATCAGACCCTGATGGTCCTGATTATACTAGCAGCTGCTTTGAAACTACTATAGAGACTGTAGACAGTGACTCGACAGTGAAAGAAAAAGGTGATAAGCCTACTAGTAGTGATTCTGTTGTCATAGACTTAGGGGAAAGTGCTTCTATAATAATAAGTGGTCAATCCTCACAGGACTTTGGGGCTGGGTCTAGTAAGAGGTTTGAGGTAGATGATGCCTCTTTTGATGTTGAGCTTGAAGATCCTATTTTTCTCCCGTGACAGAGGTGTCTGGACACTCCTATATGGCTTGCGATCGTGCATTTGGGGTTATTGAGACGGCTATTGCTAACTCTGGGCTCTTCATGAGGAGCATCAATGATTACTATAGGGTCATTGGATCACAGAACCGTAAAATAAAGTTCCCAACAGTCATAATGCAGCGCAAAGACTTTAAAGATTATGAACAAATGTTTACTAGTAAGAAAGTGATGAAGCGCGCTACTACAGGCAAGCAGTTCAGTAATGCAGCCTCTATTATTGTGACTAAGGATTACCCAACAGAGTACCTCCTCAAAGCAGAGTATGGTATGAGCGACGAAGATGCCCTTAAAGTCAGTCTTGTTCCAGGTCGGAAGGGTAGGCGGGCAAGTGAGTTGGACCTCAGTGCTCCTGTCAATAACAAATACATACACGATAATATAATGATTCAAAAGCAGAAGCTACAAGACATTGAACACCTGTGTCAAAATTATTTGGTTGCTACAGGTGCTAAGTGGTTATTAGAACTTATTGAGAGGCAAAAGGCTCTTGCACATCACCCAATGAAGATGAGCCTGATGAGCCCTCATCAGACGACCACCTTCTAGAGGAATATGAAGATGTAAGGTTTATTCCTTCCTCTTCTAGTTACTAGCAACTGTAACAGTCACCTACAGCCCTACAACCTGACGACCTGGAACGAAAATGGACTTATCTTACGGACTTTCTTTGGACTACGATGACAACGGTTACTACTCGAATATGAAAGAGCCCAGAGTCTTGCAGACAAGCCTGCAATAATAAGGTAAATGAAACTTTTATTATATTGTTTTTTAATATTTTTATATTATTCAAAAATGTGTATTGTCTTCTATTATTATTGAAAATCTTTATTATTATAATGTTGCCTTTGATTAATTTTTCATTATTTTTTGGTTATGATACGAAACACTTGGTTCCAGGGGAGGGGAACCCCTAAGGGGGGATGGTGGGGATGGGTGGGGGAGCATCTTTATTGCGGGGTAACTGTCCAAGCTTTGTTATAATAGCCAAAGGGCTTCTTGAAGATGTTTTAAGTGCAAGAAACGAAAAAGTGGGGTCCCGGGGTTGGGGAGCCCCTAAGGGGGTGTGGGGAGGTTGGGAACGCACCCTTGCTTGGGGGGTTACTGTCCAAGCTTTATTACATAGCTATTAGGCTTTTGGGAACTGTTTTTGGGCCTTTTAAATCATTTAAATCATATTGGCAAAGCAGTACATGTGGAAAAGCCCCCTAAAGGGGGGTCAGGGGGGATTTGATTTCCAAAACAATGTTTGTGATTGAAAGTAGAGACGTCAAGGATTAATATGCAACAAAAATTTTTAAAATATCTTGAAAACTAACAGAGTTGTGAATGTTTGAATGTTGTCAATTTTCAATCGCGTTTTTCTCAATAAAATTATTTTTTAAAAAACGCGAGATAGATCCTTTCTATAGTGAACGACTCATTCTCATTCGCAAAAGAGAAAGAGAAAATCTAAAGCATAGCAGGAGCATATTAGTAAGAGAAAGAGAATTGTCGAGACAAAATGTTATCACTTGAGACTGGCGAAGACCAGAGGATGATTTTGTCTCGTGCCTCAGTCCAGACCTAGGTCTGGAAAGACCGTGGTCCAGAGGAGCAACATTCTCCCGAGACAGAAGCCTTCCAGTACCCGATTACTCCCTATTCAGTATAATGGGTAAAGTTTGACAACGACTTGTCTTCCAGACTTGATCGCTGCCAGAGACTGAATGATGTTCTTCCCTTGAGCGTCGTTGACGAGATTCTCTTTTTATTCCAATTTTCTGGTTCTTTCACATGGCAGAGTAGCCTTCTCTCTCTCTCTCTTCCATATTCTTTATTTATTTATTCCTTCATCACAACTCAGTGCGTAGTTTCTTTATCATTCTAAAGTGACGTAACTTATGTAGGCCTGTTATTAAAGGCCTCTATGAAATTCCGGATGAACTACACTTCGTCTAATCTATTTCCTGTGAAAGATAATCGTCTTTTTCTCTCCTTGTGGGGTTAAGAGGCAAAATTATAGTTATATGATAAGAATCAATTCAATAACAAGTAAAAAATGCGCCGAAGTTTCTTTAGCGCAATCGAGTTTTGTGTACAGCGTATAATGCTGTATGAAACTCTTAGCCACGGCCCATGAAACTTTCAGCCATGGCCCGGTGGTGGCCTGTGTTCTTGGCGCCTGTAACGGTGCCAGACACACGATCATAGCTAACTTTAACCTTAAATAAAATAAAAACTACTAAGGCTAGAAGGCTGCGATTTGGTACGTTTGATGATTGGAAGGTGGATGAACAACATTTCAATTTGCAGCCCTCTAGCCTCAGTAGTTTTTAGATCTTAGGGTGGACAGAAAAAGTGCGGACGGACAGATAAATAGCCATCTCAATAGTTTTCTTTTACAGAAAACTAAAACGTGCGAAATAATGGGCTACCCTACCAGGGGGCCAAGGGAGCCCCCATCAGACCCTCCCGGCAGATTCTTTGGCGGAGCCATGGATCATTCAGTCACTCATCCGACTGCCAGGAAGCCTTCCCTCCGGCTACACCCTCCGGAGGAACAATGGGGGCCCTGCCTGACTGGGAGGCCCACTCCTGTGGCTGCCCCCCCTCCTCAAGAAAGCCAAATTGGCCACGCCCGACCAGGGGGTCCTCCTACAGGGCTAACATAACAGGAGAGCAAAGGAGCCTCCTCCGCCCACGCAAAGCGCTTCCTCAGCTTTCAACTGTCAGATGTTTAGAATATTATTATAAATTGGATATGTTATATACAAATGAATGATACTTGTGATGCAGTATTGAAATCGCTACAAATAGATTGTTTTTTTTTTTATTTATCTTCTTTATATAGTACAAATGAAAATTAGTTTTTATTTGCGTAGAAGGAAGCATCGGGTCTTTTTAGACGTGTATAATTAGTCCAATAACTAAAACTCTCTCTCTCTCTCTCTCTCTCTCTCTCTCTCTCTCTCTCTCTCTCTCTCTCTCTCTCTCTCTCTCTCTCTCTCTCTCCATTCAGCTGTGGCATTACTTCTCTTTGGCAGAGTCCAAGATGCGTAACTTACTTGGTAACTGCTAACGAGCTGAGTCTTTCAATATTGCGGTGGGACTTGACGGATAAATATTTTGAAAAAGAACGTGAAAATGGAGACGAAGGAAGACAATCCTTGGAAATAAAGGATGGAAAATATTCTTGGGTTTCTCTTCGATTGGGTTGCAATGATGGGCATTTTTGATTTCTCCAAGAGAAGGCTCCCGACATCTGTCTCTCTTAAGTATTCCTCGGCCACTTTCCCAGACTCACTCTGAAGACTGAAGTGTTTGGTGGCTGTTCCCTCTCCTGCAGCCAACATTCGGATTGTTCATTTAGGAAAGATGAAGATTTTCCCAAGAAAAATTCCTCATTGATTGTCACAATGACAACTTCGTTCAGCAAACAGATAAGAATGCCGTTGTAATAATAAACTATTAAGGAATGGAGCAAAGGATAATAGTTATTATACACGCAAACATGCAGGAACATATTATCTAAGACACACACATCTTAACCTTTTGAACCGTTTAGTACATATTTATATATACGTAGCTCGCCAACCCTACTTGAGCCGTTTAGTATGTAGACATACTAAAAGCAGAGGTTGTGACCATGGCACTGAGCGCATATACGAGGTGTGTTAAAAAAATATCCGGCCTTTATACATAAAAAATACTCTAACTCAGATTCAACAGCTTACACTAATCTCCTTCAAAGTGCTCCCTTGGGCTGCCACACACTTCTCCCAACGGTTCTGCCACTGTCGGAAGCAGCGCTGGAACGCCTCTTTTGAGATGGCGCACAGCTGGTCCGTCGCATTCTGCCTAATGTCTTCTCTGAACTGAAATCTAGTCCCTTTTTGTAATATATATATATATATATATATATATATATATATATATATATATATATATATATATATATATATATATATATATATATATATATATATATATATATATATATATATATATATATATATATGTATATATATATATATATATATATATATATATATATATATATATATATATATATATATATATATATATACATACATAGAAATCATCAACACACAATCACGTGTGGAACATACATACACACACAAACACACGGCATATATAGACTCTAAGGGATTTGCACGCCTTATTTGACCCGATAACTTACTTTGGAACGTGTGTTCTTCTTCTTCTTTTAACGTGCTTTTTTCCCATTTTTGTATAGGGTAAGCACGATGCCTTCTTTGAAGGACTTTTGATTTGGCTTTGGGGTAGACCTGTGGTCTCGATCGGCTGCCCTGCCTGACATCGCTTAGACCCCGGTAGCGTATGTTTCATGTATCATACCCGACCCAACGCCCTTTCTTCCCAGCAGCTAGAAGTTATTGCGTGAATTTTGTTATTTCTCTCTCTCTCTCTCTCTCTCTCTTCTTCTCTCTCTCTCTCTCTCTCTCTCTCTGGCGGGTCGTTATCGTGATGGCGCTCCCAATTGCCCGCTGCCCAGAGAGAGAGAGAGAGAGAGAGAGAGAGAGAGAGAGAGAGAGAGAAACGAAACATTTACAGACATTCTAAAGTAATTTATCGAGGCAAATAAGGCGTGCAAATCCCTTAAAGTTTTTATCCTTTCCTTTTTCATTTTCTTTTTCTTACGAAAAGAGAGCAGATTTCAGTCCAGAGAAGACATTCAAGAAGAATTGTATGGCATACAATTGTATGATATTTAATTGTTCGTCTCGAGAATTTCATGAATCCAAAGTGTCTCAGAGCACTTATGGATGGAGTACAGCCAAAATACAAAGAAAGGAAAACTGAACCTTTCATTTTTAGCACAAGCAGGAAACTCTTTAGCTTTCTTCATATAGAAAGCAATTGCTGCGCAATACTACCTTTTTAACAGAAAATATTATCAAGCTTATTACTTTTGGGGGTGCACTGTAGGCATTACTAAAGGATGTTGGCAACGTCCCTACTACCATTGGCTATTCCCACTTTTAATGCTTTTGCTTCCCCATTGAGAGAGAGAGAGAGAGAGAGAGAGAGAGAGAGAGAGAGAGAGAGAGAGAGAGAGAGAGAGAGAGCTTGTCTATATTTATGTTTTCATGTAAACATTAGTTGTTTGAATAATCTTTTTCTGTATGTAAAAAAAAAAAAAATAGAATTCGATAACCTGTGGAGTGAGGTATGCCTTCAGAGTCACTAAGAACAAATTGCTTTCCTCTTGCAGTGGGCATCATGCAACAAAGAGAGAGGAGGAAAAGCAGGAGTAAACAAGAAATTGGTTAAAAAAAAAGTTAAGTGTACTTAATGACTTGCCTGATGTGCAAGGGACGAAACCTCTTCATTGACCCGGAAATAACATCGAACAGTATAAAAGGAGACACATCAACGAGCCCTGATGGACTGTCGAGTTGTTTCTTTATGGAGACGGGAAAAGAAAGACGGAGTTAAAACAAAATGCAAAAAAGTCACATTAGAGTAAATGAGTCATTTATGCTGGACCAAAATCATGGTCATTGCTTATGGCTGGAGTATGAGTTACTTCATCATTATTATTAGGACTACTAAACTTCTACCTCACTTCGGGATCGAACCCAGAACCACCGAGTAAGAGGCAAGGGTGTTGCTGAATGAGCCTCATGCCACAACGCGTTTCCCTTTGTATTCTGAGGCTGACAACCCTGCTTTATAGGATTTATTTGTCTTTTAACTGTTGAGAATATATATATATATATATATATATATATATATATATATATATATATATATATATATATATATATATATATATATATATATATATATATATATTTATTATTTTTCCTGGCGATTTAGTTTGAAATATTCTCTGTGAGACAGGTAGCAACAATTTAAGGTAATTTAGCCTTGTGATTCTGACTTGTGGGTCCAGGAAAACGTAAAAAAAGAGGAAAACAAAGGGGAATTTCATATGAGCTTAAGGCTCTTGTTACTGAGGGAAATATTACGTAAAACACGTGGGCAAATTTAAAGGAGTGTATTTACATAAATGACATTAGTACGGGAAAGAGGAATGCAAGTAGATTATTGATCCTGAAGGGGATTCTTACGAGATGAATGAAACTGGGGAATTCCAGACACAATCCAAGAAGCTTCCACGAAATAGGGTCCCTCTGAAATGAGAGATATGCACATTATATGCCAGTAATGAAAATAGACAAAAGGATAATGAATACGAAGCTGCACTGAGAGTGCCAAAGGGCTTCCATGATATATTAATGATAGCTTAGCACTGCCGACACTCGAAGAGCACGGACATTTGACAAGAGATTCGGTGATTACTGGCTCACTATTTAAGTAAATATTACGAGACAAAAGCGTGACTGAATGGAGGTCTTCCAGGGCACATTACCGTAAGACAGGTTCCAGCGTAGAAAAGGGGTCCGTGGATGACTTGCGATTTCCGAGGGCGAGTTTCTTCACGTGTTAGGATGCGGGGGCTTCATGTAAAAGGGCAATGCGTGGGAATTTCACGAAGGGCCGGGCAATGGCATGTGGGCATCCGGCAGGTCAACGGTGGAGCGAGCACGTGGCTTGCGGTCGAAGGGCACGAGGAGAAAGTATACTTTGAAAAGGGCCACGTGGTTAGCTAAGGGCACTGCCAAGGGCAGGTGTTTTGGACTTCTTCACTCCCTGTCTTCCACCTCGCGTGTGAGAGTGAGGCCTCGTGTTTTCTGCTTTTATCTCCTCCTATGGGCAGGGGGCACGTCCAACACATAGGGGGGGGTTGAGTCATGTCCAGCTGCTGCCCGCAGGGGTAGTTGTGCCTGTAAGAAAACGACCAGACAGAGATCACTTTTGCCTCAAAGAAAGATCTGCTTAAAGGGAGTGGCCTTAATCCGTTTTAAACCCTTGTATTCTGACTGTGCGAAGTCTCGATAGACAGATGTGTCTATTGATCGAGCCGCTAGCAGTAAATGAAAACAACAGAACAAACAACAACAACAAAAGAGGGGGAGGCAATTTGCTAGCGAGTTCTTGCTAATCATAATAATACATATATATATATATATATATATATATATATATATATATAAATATATATATATATATATATATATATAATATATATATATATATATATATATATATATATATATATATATATATATATATATATATATATATATATATATATATATATATATATATATATATATATATATATATATATATATATATATATATATATATATATATATAAACACACACATTTGCAAATACATACATATGTGTGTGCTTTTGTCCATGTGGATGATCAATTATATTACTTTGACTATTTTGTTACGGTATTTGCCGGCGGTACAATGAGTCATACAGTATTTATAATTAACACATTTATCAAGTTCTTATGCACAGGAACAAGAGACAAAAATGTCGTAACTAAGATGTTAAGGCAAAACTTGGTAAATAAACATTTCTGGACAAATATAACAGAAGTATTTGTAACTTAAGTTTCTGTACAAAAGAGAGGAAAGCAATCGAGCTTCCCGTCAAGGAAGAAGGAAAGTTTTTCCTGACTTTTCCCTTGAAAGGGGAGAGTTGCAACCAGATATTATCGCTTTCTATTTTCTTTCTGGGCCTCATTCAACAACTCTTCTTCGCTGTGGGACGATTCTAAAGAAATTCTTAGAGGAAGCTTTTTCAAAATATCAATTTGAATCACAGTGTTCATTTAGGCGAAATCTTATGACAATATACGTCTTACCTTCGTGTAGTAGTAACTCTCTCATATTAATGGCACTGGAACTGACTGTAAATCGTACAACGACAAAGAGAGAGAGAGAGAGAGAGAGAGAGAGAGAGAGAGAGAGAGAGAGAGAGAGTGTCTGTGTAAATCCTAAACGTTTACCCAAGGACAGATAATGAAATCCCTCCACAAATTCAAGAAACCGAATAAAAACTCTTTGGAAAACAAGGGCTCTCTCTCTCTCTCTCTCTCTCTCTCTCTCTCTCTCTCTCTCTCTCTCTCTCTCTCTCTCAGTGAAAACTAAAGATAAAAATGCCGAGTCCATATGATGATAAATTTCATGGGTCCCAGCGGGAAGAGAGATTCTTCTCGAGTGAATTTTTTAAAACAAATGTTTGATCCAAATGGTTCTTTTGGGAAATCATTCTCTCGCAAACTGCTTTGCATTCCCATCAACAATGATAGGTTTCAAAATGACGTAAGACATGCATCTGTCTGTCTGTCTGTCTGTCTCTCTCCCTCTCTCTCTGATTGCGTATTTTGTGCTTCTCGATTCTCCTCTTAATTGTTTCATACGTGAAAAAGGTGTTTTAGTGCTTTCTTTCCGATTAAATAAACAGATTAAATTGTGGAATTATGTTTATTGTGTCTGTCACAGAAATCCTGTGCTCAGATATATAATTAACGTACTTTCTGAAGAGAGAATTTTCTCCTTTTTTGGCATTTTTGCCAACAGTAATGTTTGCCCTGTAACATGCAGATATCTTATTAGTCATAGCAAGTATTATCGTTAGCTTTAAATAAACGTTCCTTTTCTCAAAGCATTCGAGTGCTCCTTGGGAGCCATAATGATTTCCTTCAGCCTTTTATCCAGCCATTAAACAGAGCAATCGTAATCATGAAACGTAATTAGCTAATGAAGATAATGGTGCAATTATTGCCGGATAAGTATTCACGTGAAATATCGAGAGAGATGGAGCGCTTCTCTCTGAAAGCGGTCTCCTTCAAATGTGTGGCTGCAATAGTACAGATCCATACCATTCTAGATCTAATTCCATTACAGGCCTGATTTTGATCTCGTGAGCTTCTCAGGAAAAATTCCCTCAAGCAAAATTGACTTGTGTTTTATCCTGCAAGGCTGATACGTGGTGAAGCTTCATCAGAAACTTTAAGACTAAATGGCAATGCTCTTCTTCTTCTTCTTCTTCACGGTTTTGGACTGGGTTTGGATAACCTCTGACTTATGAAAACATCGTTTGTTTTGCTTGCACGTCTGATCTGGTGCACCCATTGGCAAAGGTTCAGGTAAAGCCGGCCTTATGCTCGTTTGAACTCAGGCACAAGACAAGAACCTCCTTTTGGTCTTCGGCAATTTCTAGTAATTCTTTTCCCTTGCAGATGAATCAATTATTTCTTTTTCTCTCCTAAATGAAAACAGATGATGTAAATGACACTTGTATATCCACGAACACATTACAACTGTATCTCCCTCTTTCTCTATCTTATATATATATATATATATATATATATATATATATATATATATATATATATATATATATATATATATATATATATATATATATATATATATATATATATATATATATATATATATATATATATATATATATATATATATATATATATATATATATATATATATATATATATATATATATATATATATATATATATATATATATATATATATATATATATATATATATATATATATATATATATATATATATATATATATATATATATATATATATATATATATATATATATATTAGAGATAATTGCCATGTGTTCGTAGGTGTACATGTATCGCTAACATCATTTGTTTTCAACTACAGAGGAGAAAGAGGAAACTGAAATCCCAGACGAGCAACATTCTCCCGAAAACCATAAACCTACCAGTACCCCATGATTCCCTTCTCAGCATAACGGGCAAAGTTTAACAACTTGTCTGCCAGACTTGATCGCCGGCAAAGACTGAATATTGTTGTTGTTCCCTTGTGTGTCGTTGACGAGATTGTGTTTTTAATCCAATTTTCGAGTTCCTTTACATGGCAACGTAGCTTTCTTGCTTTCTCCCATATTTTTAGTTCATCCTCTCTTTCTCTTTCATTTTATCTTATCAGTTCCTTTCTTCATCATAACTCAGTGCATAGTTTCTTTAGCGCTCGGAAGTGACGTAACTTAAGAAGGTCTACAACTTACGAATGAAATTCAATAACTTTCTTTACATTCTCTATGAAATTCCGCCTGAACTTCACTTCGTCTTATAGATTTGCTCTCAAAGATAATCGCTTTTTTTTTAATCTTTGTGGGTTTAAAGGACAATATTAGTTATTTGAATACAATCAACTCGCTAACGAGAGAGAAACAAAGGGCTGACCTACCAGGGGAACCAAGGGAGACCCCAACCGTCCAACAGACCCCCCTCGTAAGATTCCTTCTTTGGTGGAGCACTGGATCCCTCCGTCGGCCAGGAAACCTTTTATCCTCCGGCTGCATTCCATGTAGGAGCAATAGGAGCCCTGCCTGGGTAGGAGGTCTTCTCCTGCTGCTCTTCCTCAGGGAGCCAAAAATGGCCACGCCCGATCAAGAGGTCCTCCTGTGGGGCTGACTTACCAGGGGAGCAAAGGGGGCCTCCACCCACCCGGACGGCCGTCTTCTGATGCTCTACAGTCACTGATATGCATGGCAAAAGGATAAGGCATATCAATTTTGTAAACATAGTACCTAGCCTAAGCACAAATGAGGTCTGTCTCTCCTCCCACTGACACCTGTTTGTAGCCTCCAACTGTTTTGGATGTTTTTTTGTACTGTCGCCCAGGCAAACATTTTGGGTTTCTCCCACTCTGTATCAGTCCTTCGTCAGTGGCTTTGAAATATAGTCGAAACCGTTCAGGACCTACACCCAATAAGTTATTTCTTTAATTGTGGGTCTTAAGTGGTGTATAATTTGTTTCTTTGTGAATATATATGTAAATGTAAATGTATATATATATATATATATATATATATATATATATATATATATATATATATATATATATATATATATATATATATATATATATATATATATATATATATATATATATATATATATTATATTGATTTTAGTATATAACCATCACAGATTTGTCAGTTAACAAACATAACATATAATTAACATTATCTTAAAAGGCATAAAAGAGTTCTTTGCCCCTGACTTCCCTCTTTAGCGACAGAGGTTATGAGGAGAGAACACACCTCGCCACCACCTGGAGTGATCTACTTTCATTCAAGTTTCCTTTCAGAATCTGACCAGGTAAACGCTGTAGGGGTCACAACGGAATTCTAGACGCATAATTATCTGAAGTCATCGTTGTACAACACAGCTCTCGTCTCTGGGTAAAACTCTCAGGGAAAAATACTGGCTTTCGTCCCAGCCACTTTTCGCCCTTTTATCTTAACACCTGCGTAATATCGTTGGGTTTCCTCGTCACCTTTCTTTTTCTTCCTCTGTAAAATTGTAAGTTGATTAGCCTTAACACGAAGCCAAAAAATTACTTCTTTTGTTGACTAAGATCCGCTGCGATTATGAAGACACCCAGGGTGACCAAAGTACAGATCTGGCAGACAATGTCTTTTGCATTCGTCTACCAAAGGATGTCATTGGTGTTGTTTTACATTAGGACTTTCTGCTCTTTAGTCATTTACGTTGAAGTCGCCCCAGTTCTGTTTTTTTTTTTTTTTTTTTTGTTGCTTTCGTCACCGTTTGTCTGCATACAAGTATTTCTGTTTTATAAAAAAGGACTCTTGAAAAAAGCAGATAGGTTTCGTGCCTGGTGGAGAGAAATATTTTGAAAAAGTTTCTCTTTTCCTTTTGCACGCGATATTGTTACAGAAGAGAAAAAGAAGGCAAAAGGTTTCATTTCTTTATTCTCAGAGAAAAGTTTTGAAAGCGTCAAAGTTATTCGATATTGGGGATGGGAACTTTCTTTATATATTTCTGTTCTATTTCTTATTTTATAAGGTTTGCAGACCTGGATATTATGTTAATAACAATAGAAATTTTATTGAACTCACTCAATTTAAGTGAAGCATTTTTACAAATAAGATGCATTTGAATGCTGAATGTTATGAATAGTTCCTACACACAAACACACACACACACACACATACATATACACACACATATATATATATATATATATATATATATATATATATATATATATATATATATATATATATATATATATATATATATATATGACTTTTATCACATCACCGTGATTCATATACAATCAGTAAGCTACAAACGTCCTTTAATATCCAATTCGCTCTACCTCGGAAATAATATATTTTCATATATGTTACCGAAGGGGAATTTTTCAGTTGATAATAAGTTCGTCGTCCCGTGGGGTCGAACCAGCGAAGGACAAGAACTCAGGACTACAGTGGACGCATTTTAACCTACGCGGCCAGCAAGTGAGGTATAAGTGGATATCGTCTCCCATATACAAATATATATACTCTCTCTCTCTCTCTCTCTCTCTCTCTCTCTCTCTCTCTCTCTCTCTCTCTCTCTCTCTCTCTCTCTAAAACTGGCCTAAAACCTTGTTATCCTTAGGATACATTTCGAAGAGTAGCGGTCCAATCATTCAGGAGAATACAATTCTATTTCAGAGCAGTTTATCAGGAGGAATGTTTCCAAACCAACAACATTTTCTGCTCAACAGAAAATGAAAACAGAAATCGGAACTTGGGCTATTTACACAAATTCTAGGAGAAGGACTGAGAAGCTGAGCTGCTCGTGAGATGCAGGAATAATAATTCACAATTCCTCTGGGATAATTGACACCCAAAGGAAATGTGGGAAAACTCAGAATGACAGTATAGGGGCGGGGGGTGGGGGGGGAGAAGAGGGATGGGGGATGGATGAAGGGGGAATGGAGGGAAAAGGGAGAGGGGAGGGGTTTATGTTGATGGTCCGACTGACAGTTCTACTTTTCTTCGTGTGGACTTTCATCCTTTGAACAGTCGTGGGTGAACTGATAGGTGTTAATGTGCTGTCTGTCCCTTTTAACCAGGTATTACTGTGGTGACATTCCCTTTTATCCAGGTATTACCGTGGTAACTGTCTCTTTTATCCAGGTATTACTGTGGTAATTGTCCCTTTTATCCAGGTATTACAGTGGTAACTGTCTGTTGTGACTGTCCCTTTTATCCAGGTATTACTGTGGTGATTGTCTTTTTTATCCAGGCATTACTGTCATGATTGTCTCTTTTATCCAGGTATTACTGTGGTGACTGTCCCATTTATCCAGCTATAACTGTGGTAACTGTCCTTTTTATCCAGGTATTACTGTGGTAACTGTCCCTTTTATCCAGGTATTACTGTGGTGACTGTCCTCTTTATCCTGCTATTATCGTTCTGGCTGTCCCTTTTATCCAGGTATTATTGTTGTGAGTTGTGATTGTCTCTTTTATCCAGGCATTTCTGTCTCTTATATCCAGGTATTACTGTGGTAACTGTCCCTTTTATCCAGGTATTACTGTGCTGATTGTCTCTTTTATCCAAGCATTACAGTCGTGATTGTCTCTTTTATCCAGGCAGTAATGTGGTGACTGTCCCTTTTGTGCAGGTATTACTTTGATGTCTGTCCCTTTTATCCAGGTATTACTGTTGTGACTGTCCCTTTTATGCAGGTATTACTGTGTTGACTGTCCCTTTTATCCAGGTATTACTGTTGTGACTGTCCCTTTTATGCAGGTATTACTGTGTTGACTGTCCCTTTTATCCAGGTATTACTGTTGTGACTGTCCCTTTTATGCAGGTATTACTGTGTTGACTGTCCCTTTTATCCAGGTATTACTGTTGTGACTCTCCCTTTTATCCAGGTATAACTGTGGTGACTGTCTCTTTTATCCCGGCATTAATGTAGTGACTGTCCCTTTTATCTAGGTATTACTGTGATGTCTGTCCCTTTTATCCAGGTATACTGTGGCGGCTGTCCCTTTTTTCCAAGTATTACTGTGCAGTCTGTCCATTTTATCCAGGTATTACTGTGTTGACTGTCCCTTTTATCCAAGTATTACTGTGTTGACTGTCCCTTTTATCCAGGTATTACTGTCCCTTTTATCCAGGTATTACTGTGTTGACTATCCATTTTATCCAGGTATTACTGTCCCTTTTATCCAGGTATTACTGTGTTGACTATCCATTTTATCCGGGTATTAATGTGGTGACTGTCCCTTTTAACCTGGTATTACTATACTGTCTGTCACCTTCAACTGAGTATTACTATTTTGACTGTCCCTTTTATCCAGATACTGTTCTGGTGACTGTCCCCTTTAACCAGGTATTACTGTGCTGTCTGCCCCTTTTATTCAGGTATTACTGTGTGACTGTCCCTTTTATCCAGGTAGTAATGTGCCTTCTGTCACCTTTAACCAGATATTACTGTGCTGCCTGTTCCTTTTATCCAGGTATTACTGTGGTGACTGTCCCTTTTGTCCAGTATTAATGTGCCTTCTGTCACCTAGGTATTACTGTGCTGTCTGTCCCTTTTATCCGGGTATTACTGTGGTGACTCTCTTTTATTCAGGTATTACTGTTGTGGCTGTCACTTTAATCCAGGTATTACAGTGTTACAGTTAATGAGGAAATTCGCATTTGAGCGAATAGAAAAAAGGAAACATCGTATATGTGAGGCTTGGCCAGCAGCTACTACACATGCGAAGATAGGGAAGTAACTCTCGGCTTTGGTCACTACGGTAAGCAGATGTCTGCTTATAGAAATTAACGATATAGGTTTTCAATGTTGATTTTATGAAGGTAATTGACAATTATTATGTTAATAATTATCATAGATTATGATAAAAGTCACGTAAATGCTGATCAAAAATTGATGTTATAGGGGATTTAGTGTTGCAGGTTAATCATACGCTGGCAACGCCTGGAAGAAAACCTGGGGCGGTCAGGTGAAAAATGACCATTAACCCTTACAGCACCTGAAGGAAAACCTGATGGAACTACTAAAAACGAAATTTTTTTGTGATGCCTGTGTTTGTATGTCTGTCCAGGGCATATGGGTTTGTAAATTATATGTATTTATAGGTATATATATATATATATATATATATATATATATATATATATATATATTTATATAATTATATATATATATATTATATATTATATATATATATATATATATATATATATATATATATATATATATATATATATATATATATATATATATATATATATATATATATATATATATATATATATATATATATATATATATATATATATCAAAATATTATATATATATATATATAGGTTAATCATATGGCAATATAAGAAAATATATATATATATATATATATATATATGATGGAATATATATATATATATATATATATATATATATATATATATATATATATATATATATATATATATATATATATATATATATATATATATATATATACATACATACATACATACATGGGTAGCGTCAACTGGAGTCGCTGAATAGGTTTCGTGTCAGGGTTCGTGTCCCAGACGATACCATTCATTTATCACTTATATAAATTCCCCTTCGGCGACAATACTCCGTCTGAGATATTCCCGAGGTAGCGTGAATTTGATATTAAGCGACATTTGTAGCTTCCTGATTGTATATAAATCACGGTGTGATAAAAATTTCATATATATATATATATATATATATATATATATATATATATATATATATATATATATATATATATATATATATATATATATATATATATATATATATATATATATATATATATATATATATATATATATATATATATATATATATATATATATATATATATATATATATATATATATATATATATATATATATATATATATATATATATATATATATATATATATATATATATATATATATATATATATACACACGCACCCATGTGTATGTGTGAGTGTGTGTGTGTGTGTGTGTGTGTGTGTGTGTGTGTGTGTGTGTGTGTGTGTGTGTGTGTGTGTGTAGACGGCAACTGCATGCCCTTCTTGATCCTCACTCTGATCCACCAGAGTCGGCGAACTACCAAGTCCTTATGGAATCGTCAATGCCTCGATATATGTGATATTCCCCCTAAGTCCTTCCCTCCTGCACATTACATTTCTGTTCTTCCGTCAACGTCTTTATCTAAAATCTCATGAGAGGCTTCACCAAAAATGGGCAAAGGACTTATTGTTGATCAACAGAAACAACACGGAAAAACAACTCAGACAAAAGGAGGGAAGCGCAAGAAGAAGTTTCCTTTTTAAAAGAAGGATTCCATGGCGTTAAGTTCTCAGTCTCCCGTAATCTTAGAGACCTCCTCAGACTCCTCAAGAAGTAGAACGTGTCCATCCAATTAAGACACAAGAATCGCAAGAGGCACAGCTGAGACGTTCTCAAGAAGCTTTCAAAGGTTTAAGTAACAAATGAACCTAAAACCAAAGGAAAAGTCACGTCTCTGTCTCTCGGGGAGTGAAAACTCCGACAGACGAGCACAGTGGTTGAAGGTAGATTACTGTAGAATGTGCTTCTTGCTTCTTACGGTCGTTCAAGGGGTAGAGTGGGCAGTCACCAAAGACTATCATAGCTTTTAAAGCTTTTACATCTGCCCTTCGTATAATATGTAAAGTTCATGACAAAAAAGTATTATTCTCCAGAGATCTGGGTTCTTCTACACAAAGGCTTTCCTCGCAAAAATGCAGGTTTCACCGGGTGACTGGAAATAACTTATAATGAACAGGTCTTGCATGCATATGGCAGCAATTCAGGATTTCGGTCTGTTGATCAGTCAAATTTCTTGACAGAAGAAACATCTAGAAAAATTAATGCAAAACAAAATCTGTGAGGTTTTATCATATTCCTGCAACATTTAATCCCCTCTTTAAGGAAGGTTTTTTCCAGGGCTAAATTCTTGTGATCAATCCAAAAACTTTGGTTTCACGTCACCTTCTCACGATTAAGGAAAGTGATAACTTCTGCCTTTGAAGACCTGATGCGCAGAGTTTTTCCCAGAAATAACTTGAAGGAAGAGGGGACCAAATGCACTTTATGAACAATTTAAAAACTTAAAGTTAAACAAAATATACTTAGTCTATCGTTATTTCTAAACCAGGCAAAGGTTCGAATCCTGCCGTTTGTAAGTTATTCCTAAGGTATATTGAATTAGATATCAAACGATATTTCTGGCTTCATATTTGTAAATATAAAAAGTCATGTATATATTAGTAATAAAAACATATATATATATATGTATGTATATTTGTATGTAATATGTGTATATATATATATATATATATATATATATATATATATATATATATATATATATATATATATATATATATATATATATATATATATATATATATATATGATGGGGAATTATCACCGAAGGGGAATTTATAAGTGATAAATGGACGGGCACTGCCGAGTCTCGATCCCGCGACACAGATACGCATCCAGCAACTCCAGTCGACGTTACCTCTGAGTTATCAAGAGAGGTAAAAGTTATTGCCGAGTCTGGTTTACCCGTCGAGAGCGGGGAAATTGTACTTAGCTTCGGCATTAACCCACCTCCACCACGATAGTTCTTTGGGACGTTTGAACACAGCATTTCTTTTTGACATTTTTATCACAACGCGATTTATATACAATCATGAAGCTACAAATGTCGCTTAATATCAAATCCACGCCCGTCCATTTATCACTTATAAATTCCCTTTCGGTGATAATTCCCCATCGGGGATATTCCCGAAGCAGCGTGGATTTTATATTATATATATATTGCGACATTTGATAACTTCATGATTGTATATAAATCACGGTGTGATAAAAATGTATATATATATATATATATATATATATATATATATATATATATATATATATATATATATATATATATATATATATATATATATATATATATATATATATATATATATATATATATATATATATATATATATATATATATATATATATAGAGAGAGAGAGAGAGAGAGAGAGAGAGAGATTTTTTCACTTGTCACTTCTCGCTGGAAACTGCGTTATATGAAAAGCAGAAGCGAAATGAGAATGAGTCTTCCTGCAGACGAAAGGGTATGACCAAGGGGCAATGCCCCTGGTTGCTTGGGATCCTTTGTTTCTAGGACTGGAGGATCTGAAAGAGTTTCTTTGTCCTTTGCTTTATATTCCTGGTCATTTTTTGTGTTTGTTATTACAAAAGAAAATAAAATAATTTCACAGCGTGATTATTGTTTTCCAATCAATAAGTCTTGCTGTGTTATTGCTATGTCATTTCTTCACTTTTCTCTCTCTTAATTTCAGATAAAACGAATTTTCATCCATTTGTAACTCGCTAAATGTTAATGCTCTCGCTGACGTAAAGATGATGAATAACGCTTGACTGTGTTATTTTTATTTCTTAACTTGGCTTTTGAGACTTCGCTCAATATGAACGCTTTCTCTGGCGTAAAGACGATGAACAAGCACCGCTTTTCAGTTCTCGTCCTCAAACCTAAGTCTTTTCTTTTTTATTAAAAAAAAAGTCGAAAGTTTGAAACGGGAGAGAGAGTCGTCTATCTCTCCTTCTTTCCTTCTTCATTGTTCTGGACAAACGAAGAGGAAAGTATGGTTAATATGGGAAACCTTCATCCACACGTTGTCTTTTGATATCTCTCCTTCTCAGCTCTTTTACAGTCAGTACTTTTGGTCCCACGAGAAGTGACACAACTGTTTTCGTCTCTTCCGACGAAGCGGAAGCACAAAAGGCACCATAAGCGCACGTCACCTCAGAATCCTTCATAGTTATGCAACTGCCAAGGTTCTTGGGGTCCTTTTGTGTGGCTTCTCGGAAGGAAGAGGGTTCAGGAAGCAGACGGAAGTGCACACCTAAAGATAACCCTTGAAAAAGCATTTTTATGGTGTTTGTGCTCAAAATAAAAAAATGCACTCTTGATTATGGATTAAAAAAACAAAGGTACAAACGAGTAATTTCATCATACTGACTTCCAGCAAGAGAGCAAAGTAAGAGCAACTTTCTTTCTCAAGAATGTTTTGCTTTTGCTAACGTTGTTATTGGTTTTATTTTGATCACAGTTCTTGCCCAATGCATTGGTCACTTAAAAGTTAGTCTGTGTCAGCCATTAGTGCCTGACGAAAGAAAATGAAAAATTTTCAGTTCTAAGATCTCTGCAAAAGTGGTCTTTCATTACTCAGTTACCAGAGGCAGCCTCAAAAGTTACTGCACTTGAAGAATTAGAAGTACAGTCTTTATTTGAAACTGAAGTGGATAGAAATTTCATAAAACAGTAATGTATCAGCCTCCAATCTTTGAGTGGGGAAACCTACTCTTTATTTCAGACATTTTGACACAATCACCATTAGAGTACATAATAAAACTCAGTTATGAAAATAATTTCCTTTTTTAAAGTAACAGGCATCTCTTTTTCCAAGGAACACTTAGGTGTCTGTTATTAAATGGATCCCCAAAACCTGGTTTCTTTTTTATCAACCTCATTATGAAGCAGAATGCGCAACAATCTGTCTGCTTATTTTCCGTTGCAAACCCAGCGCTTTTGGACAAAAAAAGTAAAATTAACCACGACTGTTTGATTCGGCCTTACGCTAACAATAGCTCTGTGCCCACGCAGGTTCTTGCTCAGAGAAGCAGGCTGTCGTGATACTTAGTATTAAATATCTTTAATATTAAAAAGAAAATTTCGCCATAAGACATATGAATAAGACAGTTTTTCTTAATTTCTCCTTAACTGTACCCTTGAAGAATAAAGAATTGTTACGAATCAGAAGCCCTAGTCTTTGTTTCTGGGAACATTTCATGTTACAAAAGTGACAACTTGATTCTACCTTCGCTTTCTTCCTATTAGCCGTTAGCATTCAAGAGATCTAAGCACACATTGCCAGTTTAAAAATGGAATCTGTCACTTTAACAAAGTTTATTTCAGTAACTGTAGCACAAAGTTCCACACTAAGGAAGACACATTTTGAGTTTCTGTCTTAATGGAATGAATTCAAGAATTGCAATGCCCATTTGTCAGTCACCCACTAAAGAGATGAGAGAATACGGAATTAGGAAGTCATATACGCGTGTATTTATGAATGAATTTATTCAAAGAAAGACAGCGCAGAGAGAATGACCCAAAATCTCGGCACAGGAGTACACAACAGAACCAATTTCTAGACCCAAACCTTCTCATTAAACATATGAATGAAGCGTCAGGCCTTATTTTATAAGAACCTCAATACATAAAGAGATCTGTCTGTGCAGTCAGTAGATCTTAAGGCCATCTGAATACATCAACATCCTTCTCAGCGACAATGAGATACAGAAGGACACCTGAAAGGGCCACCGAGGAAGTGAGTGTCCGAGATATAATTGTTCATCTCGTGTGGGGATTATAGCGATAGTCACTGTATGTGCTCTGCGTGGATGCCCTGTTAGGGCGTTGCCTTCTGTATCCAATCTTTCCTTAATTACTCAAAATTTATAACCCCTATCAATGATATCTGAGTTGTTCTAAAATTCAAGGTTTCAAATGTGGAAAAAGTTTAACCTGCAAAAAACTTTTTCCACCTCTCGTTAAGAATCCTCTTCTAAATTTTATTTTTACTTTAGGCGAAAGGTCAACAAAAAACAATTGGCTATTTCGAAAAATGTTAAGGTAAAATGAAAAGCTCTTTGAACAGAAGGACGTCCATAAGTTCCAGGATAATTTCCAGTGAATAAGATCTGTTGCCTTCCGGAATCTCTGTCCTTCATGATCAATGATTTCGGCAATACGTCATTACAAGACTTTCGAGTTCTTAATTATCTTTCACTTTTCTGTACAACACAACCTACTTCTCTAGACACTGTTAAGATCCCCCCCCCCCCTCTCTCTCTCTCTCTCTCTCTCTCTCTCTCTCTCTCTCTCTCTCTCTCTCCTCTTCAGCAGATACTCCAGACTAATTGCTTGTGTTTACACCTTTGTGCTTTTAGACATTGAGAGTACGACTGAAGAAGCAGAGAGGGGCTGAGATGAGCATTTGGAGAGTTCTGGAGTTTTCTTTATTCAGGTATAAGACCTTTCAGCTCTCCCCTTCATTGGAATACTTTTCTTACGTATCAAAATTATTATATTGTGGCCACGTAAAACAGAGCATATTGTTTTCATATATTTGACAAAATACTGAATTCTATATCTGAAGGACTACAGAAAAAAAATGAGACAATAAAACAAAAGATTCGAAAGCAAACCAAAGGCATGGACAATTTTTAGACATCAAGGTCCTTTGTTTAATCTCCACTTTTCCTGTAAAAACAAATCCACATCAATCTCTCTAGTCACAGACTTTTTACGATTTTCAAAGTCAGTTAAAAAATAAACGCAAAAATGTTACTCGGCACAATTTCGTCCAACCTTTGATCAATCAAGCGCATCTGTTTCAGTACAATTGATTGAGAAAAAAGTCTTTTTGAAATGCATAAAAATTCCCCTTCGACACCTTTTGTTGACTTGATGAAAGAGCAGTATACTTTTCACTTTCCCCTCACTGTAGTTATCCTTTCCGTTATGTCAAAAGTAAACGGGAACAGTCAAAGAACACATTTCAGATATTGGAACTCTAACAGTGCACGATTGTCTTTCATTTCCAGGAGAGGGGTCAAATGCAAAAATTATTCTCTTATATAAAAGCTCGACATCTAAACGTCAAAAAGAGTGCGAATATGTTGCTGCCAAAAATATTTTCCGTAATATTAGGACTATATTCTAAGGCAGAAATAAAAATATTATCCAAAAAACAAAGGACCCTAGTTTGTATCATAATATCTAACATCGAAATTCTGCAGTTCTCAGGAAAGTCTTTGAGATTTTTCTTCTTACTGAACCATAAACTTTGAACAGCGAGAAGGACCACAAGAGGCTTCTTATCTCAGGAGATCTTCGGACAATTTCCTTATTAAACGAGATCTCTTCCATCGCAGGGAGGCCATATTCGAAGAAATGGCTAAACATAAAACTAAAGTTATAAGCAATGTAAGTGAATGGTGAATAATGGTCATTCCATTACGGAAAGTGCTGAGCCATTTACATCTCCATTTCTGTTAGTAGTGAATCTCATCTTCAGCATTATGGAAAATGTGCGAACATTGGAGGAGCTTCAAGTTACACTGAGCGTTTCAGTGACAAGGAGAGGAAATGATGAGCGTCGTTTCATGTTCAAATTGTGTCTGCGCATGTCTCACTGCTGCTGGATCCTGTTGAAGGAGTTCGTCTTTGTCTTTGATTCGAGTCTGACAAAGAAGAAACGTTTCTTGAGACGCCCTCAAGCATATCTCAAGACGCCAGGCTAACGAGGAAGAGACGTTTCTTAAGGAACTCTGAAGTATAAGTAAAGAATTCTTCAGATGATTCTTGGTTTGAAGAGGCCGAACGAGGGGCAGCTCTTGAAGAAGGTAGGAGGAGGTTCTTAAGGTAGACCCAGGCATTAGGAACTCTCTTTATTACCCTCTCTTTCTTGTTATCGTCCCCCCAGTAAGTCAATCTGGATCCCGTAAGAGTCTTTAGATGTGGTAATCATTCTGATTGGCTTCTCTGGAAAATATATTCCAGGCGTTCTTTATCAAGAAATTGATCTGCCTACTCCTGTCTGTCTATCTCAACTCTGTTCCATTTTTTCTGTTATTTTTTGGACGTCTATTCGCAAGAGAACTGATCTGTGTAATCGAACTATTTAAATTTTATTTATGACTGTAAACAAGAAGTGGTAACCATACGATGCAAGGAGAGAGAAAGAGTAAAAGGGTGAGAATCAAGGAAAAAAACAAAGGCTAGGTAAGAGGGACAGACAGACAGACACAGAGGCAGGCAGACAGACAGTCAGTTTGGGGGAGAAGGGCAAGGCATCATGAGAGCATTACTTCGTCATATTAATCGAGCTCACCATCATCCTCATTGCTAACACTAATTGCATCATATTGTCTATTTTGGTTTGAAATATCATTTACTTGGCAGAGAACCTTAGGGGAGCCGCCATCTTTTCCTGTACATTCACGTTATGAAAGTCCTACTAATTCTGAGGATTAAGGGTCGAATTAATATTGTATTTGGTAAAACATGATGCCCGAATAATTTTCAGTACTTTATTAGCATATGCAGGTACACTTCAAAAGTTTTTTTCGCAAAGCATTATAACTTGAAATGTTTTCAGTATAAAAGTGTTCGTCTATGCGCGTGAGTGTGGAACCATGGATTAACAGATATTGTAAGAGTTACGATACAGATATTTATTGTCAATTTCGGAAAAAAAATTCAATATTAAAGGAACACAAAATTTTCTGGACAAAAATTCACTTGTTTATTCGTTCCTGATTTTAGATATAAGTGACATCACAGGAATCAGACACGCTGTGGTCTTCAATTTCTGGAAAGTTGGTCTTGAAGGACAGATTTCGGCTCAAAAGATCTAGAAAAATTTTTGCAAAGATAAAGTCTCAGAGAGAGAGAGAGAGAGAGTTCTTCCCCTGAAAAAAGTCCATGAATCTTTATCATCTCCCGGAATACTGAAGGACAGAACTCCTCAGCTTGGAAAACACAACCGCTGCTCACTCCAGTCTGTTCAAAAGATCATTTGCTTAAAAAAATGTTTGCAAATCGATAAAGAGATGTAATGCACAAACAGACAGGCAAGCAAAGAGAAAGAAGAAAGCACAGTGAAAAGGAAAAAAGGAAATGCCTGTGGAACTGAAGGAACTAGAAAGCATTGCTACAGGGGAAAGGAGTAGATAGATAATGTTAACATACATACACACACGCAGAGAGAGAGAGAGAGAGAGAGAGAGAGAGAGAGAGAGAGAGCTAATGGGTATCCAAGGCGAAATTCTGACAAATGTATCGAGAAATCAGTTGCGCCGCACAAAAGGACAGAAAGGAAATTACAGCCTCTAATGAGTAACCACCTTCTCCTCGGAAGTCTCTTAATGACACACAGCTTCCATTTGCAGGTCATTAGAAAGTGAGGCTCTGGAGCAGAATAGGTTCCTTTTCCAGTAAGATTCCTAGGACATATTAACGTCTTGTTCTTCATATCAAATAACTGCTAATTTTTTTAAAGTGAGATATTTTCGAGTTTGCATTCTTTATGGTTGAAGCATCAATCAGGTAGTTATCAGTAATCATTAAGTAACAACAGTAAAATAGAAGAACCTGGCATTAACAGAGCAAAAATGGAACATCCTAAGGAGTACCTTTTATCTGTCTCTGTGTGTGTGTGTGTGTGTGTGTGTATTCGAAAATATAACAATAGGTCTAGATTCGCGCAAACATTTCGGACGTGACCACTAAGAAGAGACAAGAGCAAGACATAAAACTTGACGAAGAGTTGGAAGAACTTTGAAAACTTCATCGAAGGGGACTGGTGCCAGGGCGCTTCGTTATAATGATAATTCAGATGCTTACGTGCTTATTACAAGTGCCATTTTTCATAATTATTAACTAAACTCTCCGCATTTCCAAGTAATTTGAACTAACTAAGTTTTAGGTGATACGACTGTCTGTTTAGGAGATTAGATCTGCCGATGAATTTGTCGAGTAAAAGGTCCTCATATTTTACCCTATATTACTCTGTTACTATTACTGCTAATCTTTATTATTATTGTTTCTGTTATTAAAACGACCACTGTTATGAGAGTCTAGGTGTTGCTTGTTGCTTTTCCCAGGTAAAATGTTTGTTTGCTCGTAAGAACAGCACTGGTCGACACATTCGTCAAAGGCATCTTTCGTAAATGACCCAGAACATTTTACGAAGACAGAAAACAGAAATATGTGAACCCAGCATTTTCCGGCAACTGCCTTTAGCACTTGCATCTATGCGCTATTGTGTTTCCTCTTGCTGCGCTTTCCGATGAATCTGAAAAAAAAAATAGCCATACAAAGTGAAAACGGGACAGTTGGAATGGACAACCTTAAAACTTCAGAGAAAGGCGACTCGCGCCGTAAAAATGTTTCTTCAAGTCCATTTAGGGAGGTTTAAATCTTAAATTCTATATATAAGCCTGAGAGTACTTAAAATGTACTCCTAAGTAAAGTTGCTTGCCGGTCTATACTGAAATGCAACTCCTTGTTCTTTGGCCAGTCCTGGATCATCTCGATGGCTTCTGGGCCATGGCCATCGACTTGTGCGGATTTGGTAGTTACCGAGACCTGCAGACTCTACGTATGTTAACTTTGGGATACGTTTTTCCATAGACTGAAATGCATTTCTAAATAAAGCTTATGGTTTTTATTTCAGTTGTATTAGATCGATAAGTGTCGTGAAAGTTGATGATAATTATCGTTGAAACTTTTCCAGTGTCTCGAGATCACCCCCCCTCCCCCGCCATTGCTTCTTATGATCCCCATAGATGGGATGGCCTCAGTGCCGCCTTTTAAAGATGGAATCCATTCTTTAAGAAAGAGGACTTACAAATTCTGAAAAACCTAAGCAAAAATTAAAATATAATTCCCTCAATCTTTTCTGACTGAAAAAGAAGAAAACTGTATGAAGAGGTGCAGTATTTCTCTTTGATGGCATCTTAATTAACTTTCGTGTCGCTTTAATTAAGATAATCTATTCATGACATTTAGCCAACAAATGAAACATTGTCTTTTTAATTAGAGAAAAGGGAGATTGTACAAATATCCAGCAATAATTCTCATCTGCTTCAGTCCCCTCACAAGTGATATATTATGTGTTGGTGGAAAGGATGATGTAGCTTCCCAAATTGTATTATCAGCGTCTGACTCAAAGGAATATTAAATATTTTTATTTTGGTTTTAGGAAATGTCATTTACTTTTCCTCAACTACTTTTCATCAACCTTGCACGAGTTATGTTAATATTATAAAGTTCTTTAAGATTAACCGCACTGGATTTCAGTGTAGCTATAAATAAACAAGCTTCCGGTAATAAGGGAATTGGTATTCTAGTATGCAGAACTGCGAACTAGTTAAATACTTTTAGACAATGTAAAATGATTAGAAAGTACAGAAATAAGTGACAAATTTCATATGATGTTTGGTAAACAAAAGTATGAAATGTATTTGTGTTATTTAGTGAAAAAATTTTAACATTGACTTCAGTATCTAGACTCTGAAGGCCCAACAAAGTTGAACACAAAAATTGCTTTGATTCCACCTTCAATAGTTTTCCTTAAGAGGAAAACTATTATGTATAAATTACGACCTTACTAGAAGAGATATTCTCACAACAAAGAATCTGGGAAAGGATTTGATCTCTCCACCCCAAAACATCTACACAAATAAAACAAGAAATTACACTTGACAGATAAAGTAAAATTTCAAAAACTTTATCATTTCTTTGGTAGAAGAAAGATTGTTTTGTGTAGAAAAGTAAGTCAGCAAGTACTTTTGCCTTTTGAGGAGGATTGTATGTATCAAGTTCTACTCAATTTTGCATTTGGTCAATATCCATTTAGAAACAGAAAACGAGACCTATAACCATCCCATTGAAAACGTTGGTAATCAACGAAAGAAGTCAAGGGACCTGTGTTTTCTATACTTTCATTTTACTCTAAGAGGAGAGAACGAGTTATTTTCCTTCGATCAGAACCTCTCTCTCTCTCTCTCTCTCTCTCTCTCTCTCTCTCTCTCTCTCTCTCTCTCTCTCTTTCATATCCATGATAACATAACCATTTTTCATGCATCTCTATCTCAAAATCAAGCGTAGAACCAACTAGTAATATAGAGCCCTCCTACTTTTACTTTATACTAAGGCTCCGTTGACCTTGTTCTTCATTCTTTTAATTCTAATCACACATTGATATTTTCATTCTTCAACAAGTTTTTATTCTGAGTGTGTCATCAGTTGAGGTGTACAGTAAATATCATTGCCTTGGAGTGATTCCAAAAATCATGTATAGCGATAATGCTTTTAATTTTTCACATTCTTTTGGTGAGGCCGATTCCACCGGCAGTTCTCCTCGACCTACAGATGGTATCTTAGGCTCTCGACCACAATACTTCACAATATCTCCGTACACATTAAAAATGTCACAATTAGTATCTTCTAGATTAAAGGTCAAATACTTATCATGAGAAGTTTCAAATATTCCTGGTCCTATTTCATATACATTTCTGGCCAGTTTCCCTTTGCTCCGTGTTAGAGCATAGGGTTCAAGTATAATTACACTACAGTAGGTGGTCTCCTAGCCTTTTCCAAACACCGGTTGTCAGAGAAGGGTGCGGAGGTTGTCATCTGTGCAAAAAGGTTATCATTAAGGGGCGCAGAGGTACTAGAAACACTTTATTGCTACTCCTAAATTCGAATTATAAGAAAAAAATTAAGTAAACCTGAAAATCTTAAAAACTATCATTAGCCTTTTATAGATTTTATTCTTCAACCAATGGCAACAGTAAAGAGCCGACTCTCAATTGTCCGCCCCCTACCCTACCCCAGAGGGGGATGGCACAACACAATCATGGGACTGAGAGTATTGCAAGAATACAATCATCCACACCTTAATCATGATATGGGCAAACCTTACAGAATGACGAGAGTCCTATCCGCAGAACCAGGCCACTCCTGGGATCCATGGCCCAGCTCTGCAGAATAGTTCCGCCCTTGCGCTATCAGTGCGATATCTCTTGGGCCCAAACATTACCGGGTAGTTGATGATCCTCCCACAGTTCTCACTATTAGTTTCAGATATAACCACCAGTCCCAGCTATATCTTTTCCTAAGTATCAGGTCATACAAATTTTACCCACGAGACTTAATCTAATTTTATATGTAGCAATATAAAGGACTCTTGGACTTGAACCCGGGAACACATTCCAGGGGTTTAGGAGCCCCCTCACCACGCCAAGGAGGTCCTAAGAAGAGAGAGAGAGAGAGAGAGAGAGAGAGAGAGAGAGAGAGAGATGATGTTTTATAAGAAAAACCTACTAATACTCCTTATCTCCATGACGTCAAAATCCTCGATTTCAAGAAAAGAAAAAATGACGGGTCTGTGACAGTTGGCATCGAGTACCCAGATTTAAAGTATTTTCATACTCAGCGGACCCTGTAATTTTCCTATTTTAAACTCGGCGCGCTGTAAAGGACTTCCAAGAATTATCCTGCATATAACGCCTGACAATTTGCTTATTCAGCCAAAGTTTCGAGGAAAAGTTTTGTCAGATTTGGAGACTTTTTCCTTCTGTTCCCTCTGAACTGTCGAAGAAGACTGACAGCGAAGAATGATGTTAAGTATTTTGGTTCATCCGGATTTCTTCGTATTCTGGGCTGTAGACACCATATTGTTTTACTTATTTTGAGTACAGAATAATAAAAAGAATTGTTTATTCCTGTTTGTCGATTTTAGAAATCAAATGGGATTTTCTTTCGCTTTTCTTTTATGGTTCCAAAGCTTTTGGACTGGTAAACAATTAAGCAAAAACCATTGCGGATGTTTGGGTTGCGCGGAAGAGTGATTGTTACCTTCAAGTAACTGCAGGTTTTGACATCAGGAAAAGTCGAAGCTCCTTAACCAATGAAGTGAAGTGTTCCTTTCTCACCAGCTGACTACGCTGGAGAATGAGTTTATACCGGCATATATACTTGTATAGCCGACTTAATCTAACAAAGCCTTACCTTTTGTATCTTCTTTTTTTTTTTTTTTTTTGGGGGCGCTGGGCGGGGTTTCGGTGACTTAAGACGAAATGTGAACTCACCGCTTTTTGTGCTTTTGTTTTCGTAAAGTAAATGAGTATCCGACTGCGTCTGCACTCTTCAAGAATAGCAGTAATATAGAGTAGTGCTTGAATGAAAGACACCGAAGAAGAGAAATACAAAATTAATTCTACTGACGCAGCCATAGTTTTCAACGAAACCTTGTATTACCATCATTACTGTTAATACAGTATTACGGTAGTACTGTTAATAGTATTGGTAGTAATAGTTGTTGCCACACTAGCAGTAGACATTTAGTTGCAAATCAGATGCGAAAAA
This sequence comes from Macrobrachium rosenbergii, assembly GCF_040412425.1. Taxonomy (NCBI): domain Eukaryota; kingdom Metazoa; phylum Arthropoda; class Malacostraca; order Decapoda; family Palaemonidae; genus Macrobrachium; species Macrobrachium rosenbergii. The sequence goes on along the minus strand of NC_089766.1, from coordinate 21,645,453 downwards.
GTCTTCAGAAATGGTTGGTCATTTCCGTGGGAAGAGCATAAGGTACCATCAGATTTGGGTGTTACTCTTAAAAGAAAAGGGTAGATGAAGAAAAGGGAATAAGGAGGCTGCTCTGGATCTTTTTGTCAGTTACAGTTGAATAGGAGGCTTTCGCTGAAGAGGACTCCCTCCTTTTCCAGACAGCGGAAGCTACTGTCACATGAAACGAAAGGTTTCTAGCTAAGATTAATTCTGGCACTGAAATACAATTTATTCATCACATTATGTTTGAAAATCTCACTTTTTCTAAATCCTGAAACTTCTCCCTGGGCTACATTTATCCTCGGACAAAATTCAGTTCACTAACATATATTTGTTTTATTGCAACATCCTTATCACTATCCAGTTCTCGAAATGTCTCATCAACGTAAGTTATCTGAAAGAGGATATAAGTCGAGCGGTCTTCTCTGGGATTTCCTCAAAAGGCGGACCTGTAGGGCCGTGAGGGCGTTCCCTAGTGAGACGGATGGTGACAATTCCTCACAAAGTTAGATCGTTATTCTTGTGGGAGGAAGGAATCGCTATTACAGAGCCCTGAGAAATGGAAACCTTATGTCGCAGGAGAGGAAGGGCTTTTGAAGTCTGTTTAGTTATCCGAAATTTCCTTTCGCTCTGCCGGTGCTCATTCATTTCTTCTCATCTCCCTCTTTTATGATCGGTTTGTGCATTATTTTTATCTTAGCCATCTCTTACCTGTTCCTGCTGCAGACATGCTTCCAATCATTTTTTCAGAAGGTATTTCAAGTAATTTCAGTAATTTAGTCGACTTTTCGAAGCTAATAATAATAATAATAATAATAATAATATACCTGGAAGATTTCCTTTTCATTCTGAGAAGAGCCAATTCAGAGCATTGCGTATCCCATTTATGTAAAATCTATTGCGACAGAAGAAAATTGCCAGAGTAATATCACAATAGGTAATACATAATTAGTCTATTTATGCCTTGTGATTTTGTTCTGATGCATTTCTTAATAGGCATCAGTGTAAAATAGACACGGGAAGGCGATCTCGGCTTCGGTTACTACAGAAAGCGGATCTCTACTTATAGAAATTATCAATATAGGTTTTCAGTGTTGATTTTATCGAGGTAATTAACAATTATATTAATAATTATCATAAATTCTGATCAGAAATTGATGTTGTAGGGGATTTATTGTTTTAGGTTAATCATAAGTCTGACAACGCCGGGAAGAAAACCTGGAGCGGTCAGGTGAAAAATGCGCATTAACTCTTAAAGGACTTGAAGGAAACCCGGATGGAACCACTAACAACGAAAATTTCATTTGTGACGTCTGTTTGTATGTCTGTCACGAGGTAGGGGTTTGATTTTGAGTTATAAGCTTCCTGGGGTCACATAGGGGCCACGTGCCAAATTTTGTCCGGGTCTGTCAAGAATTTCTGATTTCTATGGCTCACAAGCATAAAAACATTCACTTATATATATATATATATATATATATATATATATATATATATATATATATATATATATATATATATATATATATATATATATATATATATTTTTATAAATATTTACGCTGTTCGCCCTCGAACATTTAGGGATAGAAATATCAGCCTGACTGAGACAGGGAAATTGCTTTGTCCCACGATAGGTAGCATTTAGGCATTTAACCCCATAGGCTGGAAAGTTTGTAAACAAAATATGTTAGGGCATTAGGGACCTAAGCCTCAGAGAGGGTTTACGCTCAATGACCCCTAGTTATGGTGGCCCTTAAGCTTTATTCTATGCATTCGACGATGCCTTTGTCAAGGTCGGATTGCCCGGGGCGGTATAAGTCCTCCTCTGGAAGAACGAAGCGAGGTCGGGTCAGTGAGAGAGATTCCAGCGGTCGCTGAACCAGGGTGACGCTGCGTGCGTGCCCGAACGATATTCTTTATTCTTTATTACTTTCTCTCCTACGTCTATCTTAATTAGTGAATTGGGAAGACTGCCAGAATACGACTCCTGAGGTCCCTCGTTTGCGCAGCGAATCGACGTTCACGGTAAGTCCGATTCTTGTTGAAGCTTCGTCGATTGACTAGTACTTTTCTGTATTTCACATTTTTCTTTGTTTTCTTCCTTCAGCCACCACTTAGGGTATATGTGTTTACGAAGTCTAGATTAAGTCAAATTATTTTATTGTTAGCTTCAACCCCATTATTCCAGTAAAATACCTAGGATTTAGGGTAAGCAAAAATCAGGTTAAATCTCGATGCTTTTGATTGCCTCGCGTCCGAATGTTTGGAAGAACCGTTGCGTTTAAAATCGAATTCATCTCAAATATTCTTTGTTAAGGTTAATAACCCTTAACTGGCGACCTTTGGCTAATTAACGTCTGTCTTTGAGGTTAACTTTTGGCTTCAAGTGACAGGTTACGTGTAATCTTGGTTTGCAGGGCCGTAAAATTTACGTAAATTGAATAATACATGATCAACCAAGAGTCTCACACGTAACATTGGCGACCTTGCGTAGAATCTAAAGTACATTTTAGAGAAAGAATCTGGAGAAAAGGAAATTAAAATTACATTAAAAAAAAAAAAAAAAAAAAAAAAAAAAAGATAAAAGTCAGATATCGAACTCCATTTCATTCTTCCAAACAAGGAACGAGGCATAATAATAAGCAGTAAAGAGGATAGTTATAATAACAAGTGTAGCGAGAATTAGCGTAGGAAAGGGTGCGTCGAGAGCAGAGAGTCATAATTTGTAACGGTTAAGACAAGGGCATTTTACCGTGTTGGACCGTGAGAGAAGTCGTTCAAGTAACGTATCTTAAGGTTTCATAGGCACAAAGTAAAAAGCGGAGCCTGTTTCATGTACACATATAGCGGGAATCATTCAAAAACCGTGTCAGTGAAGTGGCGAACGAACGGAAGTAGTAATTGTATCATAAAATACATTTTCAGTAAAGTAAATTTGGTCCGTTCCAAATCACGCAAATCTATTCCATTGTTTGCCGAGGATGTTTCATGTGAGAGAACGATAACAAAAGACACAAAGTTGTTTGGTAATTTAGTTTTCCATCCGTAACGTAAAACGCTATGCATGATTGGTATATTTAAAGTAAAATCTGGATACCTGCATTTGTTTTCGTTGTTTGAATTTGTGCTAAAAAGAAAATACCCGCCATCTTGATTCCTCCGGTTGTTTTGAAATTGTTCGAACTGTTTGTGAGAGAACGGCCATTTTGGGGTTTCCTTAGCAGGCCGAGGTTGTTTTGAAATTTAGGCCTAACGGGACCTTGGCCGCCATCTCAACGACCTTGTTATTGTGACTCTGACTCTGCTCCCCGCCACTCTTGGGGCATATTTTTTTTGCTTTTAGTAGAAGTTAACCCACCTCCTAATATCTTAGCTAGGAAAAACAAAAGATAATTTAGGCAGGGAGAGTTAGGCCTTAGTTAGGAGTAATAACAAGTTCCTATACGAATACCTACTATAAAATCATATAAAGAAAATTTAAAATTTTTACGATAAACTTTTGTGACGTCGGCTCCCGGGAAAATTGAGATAATAAAGTAATCCCTAAGGAAGCCAAGACGACGCATCTATATCATTTTATTAAGATCCATGCCATTGTGCATGTATAAAATCTTTGTTTACATGTTCTCAAGCAGCAAGAAATTCGCTGATTGAAAATCTCTCTCTCTCTCTCTCTCTCTCTCTCTCTCTCTCTCTCTCTCTCTCTCTCTCGTGTCATTCAAGTAAGCATTCCTAACCTAAGTGTACGTGACCCTCTTCAAAGAAAGAACGGCCGACACTAGGCTAATTAATTCGAATACTTTAACCAAATAAAAGAAACACCTCTGTCCCACAATAGATGAGGACAAGTTAAGAGTAATTACGATATAGTGATAAACTGTCGGTCACGAGTGAGGCCTGCTATCCAGACCGAAGCAAACAGTAGTTTTCACCCTCTGAAAAAGAAGGGGCCAGCCTGTTGCCGGTACTGGGACCAGCCACTCACGAGGATCTTTAAGAAAAAAAAAAAAAAAAATTCACTTTATTCCACAGTGCCAATAATTTGCAGCACTCATCACTTGAATAGCTTACTTCTATCTCTCTCTCTCTCTCTCTCTCTTTTACCTTCCCTTTCTCTCTCATTCGATTGTTGCACTCTGCAGGGTGTAGAGTGCCTTTCCTCCCATATAGCCTAGTTGGACTCCAGTAGAGGGTCCCTAGGAACACATTGGCACCATAAGTGCCACCAAGCAAGAATCCAGAAAAATAAATAAAACAAAACCAAAAGGGAACACAGAAGAGAAAGTTCTTCTGGAACCTAACCTGCACCAGTGCCTAGGGATACTGAGTGCCACCAGTGTGACCTGTACACGGCACACCCAAACTACAGTGCCACCTTTTGAAAGGGTGCCACTTCATTGAAGAGACACTTCCTCGCTGCCCAAGTACGCCCACTCGACCCGGTTAGACGGCCTTCCCCACCAGAACCATGGCAGCAGAGCATTATAAAACTTTCCTGGGGCTGGGGACGGCGGCAGGTCTCACCGGCTCTGAACTTACCACCTGGGTTAAGGAGCAAGTGGACGACTTGGCCAAGCGGGAGAAGGAAGAAAGACTCGAGCAGAGGAAGTATGAAGAAGAACGAAGGGTGTATGAAGCCGAGCAAAGGCAATATGAAGAGGAAAGAGAAGAAAGAAGGAGACAGCATGAGTTAGCCTGCAAGGAAACTGAGTTAGCCCTAAAGGAGAAGGAGCTCGAGCTTGAGAGAGCGAAAATGGAGAATGCCGAAGCTAGGGCTAGCCATCAAGCCTCCAGTCCTACACCTGCTGCATCAAACGCTCCAATTTCGAGCATCAATTCCCTAGTCCCCAAGTGGACTGAGGACGAGCCAGAAGCATGGCTGGAGGAGATCGAGGCTCTTTTCGATAACTACAGCACCACGGAGACGGAGAGAGCCTTAATACTAGCCAAGCATATGGAGGGAAAAGCTAAGGCAGCGCTTCGCTCACTGGAGAAGAGCCAGAGAGGCAACATGGCGGAAGTTCGTAGAGTCATTACAAAGGCCTACGAAATAACCCCAGAAAAATGGAGACAACGGTTCCGAGGTCTTGCCAAGGAAGTCGGCTGGTCTTGGACGGAATGGGCATGTCACAAAACCCAGTCCGGCACGCGCTGGTTCGACTCCTGGCCTGCACGACGTTGGAGGATCTTTTCAATCGGACCATGCTAGAAGACCTTTTCCAATGTGTGCCAGGGCCCCTTGCAGTATATCTTAACGATAAACAGCCCTCCACACTTATGGAAGCTTGTCGCATGGCTGATTCGTGGGAAACCTTCAATCAGTCGCATAGCACCTCTCAGAAGCGAATCATCCCTCCGGCCTACCTCTCGAACTCCACTCGCCCGAAGAATGGACTGCCTAGCAAGACCCTGTGCAACTATTGCAAGAAGGGGGGCCATGCTGAAGCTGAGTGCCGATACAAACTCGGCACTAATAAGCAGCCTAACCCTACCAGCCAGAACTCCGCTCCCGATTCATCCGCTCAGCCCTCTCCTCCAACAGTTACTGCAGGCCACCGAGCCCATCCAAAAGGCCCGTGCAAATCCTGTGGGGCTGCTAGCCACTACAATGCTGGATCTCCGGCCTGTCCACATCATGTACCCACCACCAAATTTGTCAACCTAATCAGCACTTCATTCTCTGCGGCTGGTCCGCACCGGATCCTTTACCCCGAGAGACTGGAAACCCAGTACATCTCGGTGGCCCCTCTTCAGAGCACTAGCCTGCCCATGACCCTTCCGGTCACAGTAGACACTGCGGCAGATATTAGCCTGATCGCCAGGGCCCAAGTGCCAGCCGGTGCCATGGTTGACGAAGAAACCCGGTGGGAAATGAAGTGGATAGAGGGCCACACCATTACCGTTCCTACTGTCCAACTCCAGGTTATGACACCTTGGGGCACGATACCCCACCGCCTCGGCGTGGTAGGTGGAATTCGGCCCGGAGTGGCCTTCTTGTTGGGTCGGGATCTTCTCTGCGGAAGCCCGTCACCACCGCCACTCCGCAGCCACGTTACCGCCTCCACGGCGGCCCCAGTTGTAACTCCCAAAAATGACAAACCTCCACCTTCCGCCCACCAAAGTGGTCCGCGGAAGGGGCGCCACCCAACCTATTTCAGGCCTAGCCCTCTCCAATCGCGAAGGGCTGGCCCACCAAGAGGTCTTCCCCCTCCGCGAAGAGAGATTCAGGAGGAGCAGTACCGCTGCAGGACGTGCAAGCGGGCAGACCACTCCACAAATTGGGAGGGCTGCCCAAGCAAGCAACGCCCAGCGGACGCCCCGAACAAAACTCAGGAGAGGCTACGATCTCCCGCTGGGGCAGGAATCTCTGCCGCAGCCAACCACAAGTCGTCCGCGAGGTAGTGCACCTCCGGACCCCTCATCAGGCATGCCTGACCTTCAACTGCTGCCAGTGCCACTTGCGAGCACTGAGCAGTGCCAGACTCCGTCCGCCACGGACGTTGAGCTACCAATGGAAAAAGCCCTATGCCGGGTCTAAATCATGAGGCGAATCCTCCTCCGGGAGATTTAGGATTCCCCATGCAGTTGATCATCGCGACTGGAGAGCCTCCAGCACCCGAAACTTCTTCTTTGCAAGATTCTTCTTTGCAGAAATTTGAATCCAGGGGATGAACCCTGGAGGATCGAAATGGTACCCCTTCCTTGAAGACCAGGAACTGGCATCCTCGGACGCAGAAGTCGAGATCGCTCTCGCTCCGGTTGTCGCAGCAGCCGGAGTAGGGAGTCCTCCCGCAGCTTTGCAGTTGCCCCTGACTTCGCGCCCGCTAGCCCTTCTGGCCTGTCCCCGGAGTTGGTGCTCTCATCACCTGCTAGGCCAGCTACTGATAGGCCTTGGAGGAAACCGAAGAAGAAGAAGAAGGGGCGGAAGAGAGCCCAGTAGTTGCCGAGCTATACGCTCATCCTGGCACTAGTGCCCTCTCGGCACAGTGCCCTAACATCTAAGAGTGATCCTGGCCCCTTGCCCAGAGAAGGTAGCCAGTGTGATCTCTTCCTTTATTTGTACCTAGCCTAGGCCACCTTAAAGTACAGTACATCAATTTAGTAACCTTGTTCTTTCCACTTACCACCGAGCCGCAGTAATCATGTAAGTAGCCTAACTAATTTCAGTAATCTCAACTATTGTGAAACGAGCCACGATGCTCGTGACACGCATGGCCTAAGACCTCAGTGAGGCACCCATTTATCATATGAGGCAACCCTCATGAATTAAATAGTAAATTTTAATTGTATTAAACATAAACCATGTTGTAATTTAGTTAGAATATTAACTCTTATGTTGGTGCTACGGTCGGGTTAGGATAGGTTAGGCTAGGGAATATCATAGAACGTACCACTAGGCTAGGTCTAAAACACATCATGATTGTAGGAGGTAGCCTATAATAACCGTGAGCACCTTCTAGTACTATTAGAATTAGGTTAAGTAGTGATTATAGCTCATATCCTATCTAGGGTTAGGTAGTTCTGTAGCTAGGTAGGCTAACCAGGACTAATCTGCTCAGGGAAGGAGAGTAACCTACGAGAGGCGAACAGCTTGTTTAGTATAGACCTTCACGCCCGAAAAGGGAGTGAAGGCCCTCTTAAAGGGGGAGCTTTTATAAATATTTACGCTGTTCGCCCTCGAACATTTAGGGATAGAAATATCAGCCTGACTGAGACAGGGAAATTGCTTTGTCCCACGATAGGTAGCATTTAGCATTTAACCCCATAGGCTGGAAAGTTTGTAAACAAATAATATGTTAGGGCATTAGGGACCTAAGCCTCAGAGAGGGTTTACGCTCAATGACCTTTAGTTATGGTGGCCTTAAGCTTTATTCTATGCATTCGACGATGCCTTTGTCAAGGTCGGATTGCCCAAGCGGTATAAGTCCTCCTCTGGAAGAACGAAGCGAGGTCGGGTCAGTGAGAGAGATTCCAGCGGTCGCTGAACCAGGGTGACGCTGCGTGCGTGCCCGAACGATATTCTTTATTCTTTATTACTTTCTCTCCTACGTCTATCTTAATTAGTGAATTGGGAAGACTGCCAGAATACGACTCTGAGGTCCTCGTTTGCGCAGCGAATCGACGTTCACGGTAAGTCCGATTCTTGTTGAAGCTTCGCCCGATTGACTAGTACTTTTTCTGTATTTCACATTTTTTCTTTGTTTTCTTCCTTCAGCCACCACTTAGGGTATATGTGTTTACGAAGTCTAGATTAAGTCAAATTATTTTATTGTTAGCTTCAACCCCATTATTCCAGTAAAATACCTAGGATTTAGGGTAAGCAAAAAATCAGGTTAAATCTCGATGCTTTTGATTGCCTCGCGTCCGAATGTTTGGAAGAACCGTTGCGTTTAAAATCGAATTCATCTCAAATATTCTTTGTTAAGGTTAATAACCCTTAACTGGCGACCTTTGGCTAATTAACGTCTGTCTTTGAGGTTAACTTTTGGCTTCAAGTGACAGGTTACGTGTGATCATGGTTTGCAGGGCCGTAAAATTTACGTACATTGAATAATACATGATCAACCAAGAGTCTCACACGTAACAATATATATATATATATATATATATGATCATGAATATACAAATATATATATAATATCAAATCCACGCTACCTCGGGAATATCCCCGATGGAATATTATCATATATTTATTTATAAGTGATAAATGGATGCGCGTCTATATATATGTTCGATCAGTGCCCGTCCATTTATCACTTATAAACGCGTGATCCAGCTGGATGCGCGTCTGTGTCGTGGATCGAGACTCGGCAGTGCCCGTCCATTTATCACTTATAAATTCCCCTTCGGTGATACTGATTCGCTGGATGCGCGTCTGTGTGTCGTGGGATCGAGACTCGGCAGTGCCCGTCCATTTATCACTTATAAATTCCTTCGGTGATACTGGATTCGCTGGATGCGGCGTCTGTGTGTCGTGGGATCGAGACTCGGCAGTGCCCATTCCATTTATCACTTATAAATTCTATTTCGGTGATACTGGATTAGCTGGATGCGGCGTCTGTACATTGGGATCGAGATTCGGCAGTGCCCGATCCATTTATCACTTATAAATTCCCCTTCGGTGATACTGGATTTCGCTGGATGCGCGTCTTGTGTCGTGGGATCGAGACTCGGCATTGCCCGTCCATTTTATCACTTATAAATTCCCCTTCGGTGATACTGGATTCGCTGGATGCGGCGTCTGTGTGTCGTGGGATCGAGACTTTCGGCAGTGCCTGGCCCATTTATCACTTATAAATTCCCCCTTCGGTGATACTGGATTCGCTGGATGCGCGTCTGTGTGTCGTGGGATCGAGACTCGGCAGTGCCCGTCCATTTATCACTTATAAATTCCCCTTCGGTGATACTGGATTCGCTGGATGCGCGTCTGTGTGTCGTGGGATCGAGACTCGGCAGTGCCCGTCCATTTATCACTTATAAATTCCCCTTCGGTGATACTGGATTCGCTGGATGCGCGTCTGTGTGTCGTGGGATCGAGACTCGGCAGTGCCCGTCCATTTATCACTTATAAATTCCCTTCGGTGATACTGGATTCGCTGATGCGCGTTTGTGTGTCGGGATCGAGACTCGGCAGTGCCCGTCCATTTATCACTTATAAATTCCCCTTCGGTGATACTGGATTCGCTGGATCTTGGCGTCTGTGCGTCGTGGGATCGAGTTTCAGCAGTGCCCGTCCATTTATCACTTATAAATTCCCCTTCGGTGATACTGGATTCGCTGGATGCGCGTCTGTGTGTCGTGGGATCGAGACTCGGCAGTGCCCGTCCATTTATCACTTATAAATTCCCCTTCGGTGATACTGGATTCGCTGGATGCGCGTCTGTGTGTCGTGGGGATCGAGACTGCAGTGCCCGTCCATTTATCACTTATAAATTCCCCTTCGGTGATACACATTTCGCTGGAAAGTTCTGTGTGTCGTTGGGTTAAACTCGGCAGTGCCCGTCCATTTATCACTTATAAATTCCCCTTCGGTGATACTGATTCGCTGGATGCGCGTCTGTGTCGAGGGGATCGAGACTCGCAGTGCCCGTCCATTTATCACTTATAAATTCCCCTTCGGTGATACTGGATCAAAGCTGGATGCGCGTCCTGTGTGTCGTGGGATCGAGACTCGGCAGTGCCCGTCCATTTATCACTTATAAATTCATTCGGTGATACTGGATTCGCTGGATGCGCGTCTGTGTGTCGTGGGATCGAGACTCGGCAGTGCCCGTCCATTTATCACTTATAAATTCCCCCTTCGGTGATACTGGATTCGCTGGATGCGCGTCTGTGTCGTGGGATCGAGAATCGGCAGTGCCCGTCCATTTATCACTTATAAATTCCCTCTTCGGTGATACTGGATTCGCTGGATGCATCTGTGTCGTGGGATCGAGACTCGGCAGTGCCCGTCCATTTATCACTTATTTTTCCCCCGGTGATACTGGATTCGCTGGATGCGCGTCTGTGTGTGTGGGATCGAGACTCGGCAGTGCCCGTCCATTTATCACTTATAAATTCCCCTTCGGTGATACTGGATTCGCTGGATGCGCGTCTGTGTGTCGAGGATCGAGACTCGGCAGTGCCCGTCCATTTATCACTTATAAATTTCCTTGGTGATACTGGATTCGCTGGATGCGCGTCTGTGTCGTCGTGGGATCGAGACTCGGCAGTGCCCGTCCATTTATCACTTATAAATTTCAAATTCGGGTGATACTGGATTCGCTGGATGCGCGTCTGTGTGTCGTGGGATCGAGATCGGCAGTGCCCGTCCATTTATCACTTATAAATTCCCTTCGTGATACTGGATTCGCTGGATGCGCGTCTGTGTGTCGTTGGGATCGAGACTCGGCAGTGCCCGTCCATTTATCACTTATAAATTCCCTTCGTGATACTGGATTCGCTGGATGCGCGTCTGTGTGTCGTGGGATCGAGACTCGGCAGTGCCCGTCCATTTATCACTTATAAATTCCTCCGGTGATACTGGATTCGCTGGATGCGCAATTTCTGTGTGTCGTGGGATCGAGATCGGCAGTGCCCGTCCATTTATCATAAATTATAAATTATTCGGTGATACTGGATTCGCTGGATGCGCGTCTGTGTGTCGTGGGATCGATGACTCGGCAGTGCCCGTCCATTTATCACTTATCTTTTGATGGTGATACTGGATTCGCTGGATGCGCGTCTGTGTCGTGGGATCGAGACTCGGCAGTGCCCGTCCATTTATCACTTATAAATTCCCCTTCGGTGATACTGGATTCGCTGGATGCGCGTCTGTGTGTCGTGGGATCGAGACTCGGCAGTGCCCGTCCATTTATCACTTATAAATTCCCCTTCGGTGATACTGGATTCGCTGGATGCGCGTCTGTGTGTCGGGATCGAGACTCGGCAGTGCCCGTCCATTTATCACTGTTATAAATTCCCTTCGGTGATACTGGATTACGCTGGATGCGTCTGTGTCGTGGGAAATAGACTCGGCAGTTCCCGTCCATTTATCACTTATAAATTCCTAATCGTGATACTGTATTCGCTGGATGCGCGTAGATGTGTCGTGGGATCGAGATCGGCAGTGCCCGTCCATTTATCACTTTATAAATTCCCCCTTCGGTGATACTGGATTCGCTGGATGCGCGTCTGTGTGTCGTGGGATCGAGACTCGGCAGTGCCCGTCCATTTATCACTTATAAATAGATATACAAACAATGCAAAAAATTCGGTGATACTGGATAAACTGGATGCGCGTCTGTGTGTCGTGGGATCGAGACCGGCAGTGCCCGTCCATTTATCACTTATAAATTCCCTTCGGTGATACTGGATTCGCTGGATGCGCGTCTGTGTGTCGTGGGATCGAGACTCGGCAGTGCCCGTCCATTTATCACTTATAAATACCCTTCGGTGATAACAAATCCATCGGGGATATTATGAATTAGCGTGGATTTGATATTAAGCGATATTTGTAGCTTCATGATCGTATATAAATCACGGTGTGATAAAATGTCATATATATATATATATATATATATATATATACATAACATATGTATAATATATGTATAATATGTATATATATATATATATATATATATATATATATATATATATATATATATATATATATATATATATATATATATATATATATATATATATATATATATATATATATATATATATATATATATATATATATATATATATATATATATATCTATATATAATATATATATATATATATATATATATATATATATATATATATATATATATATATATATATATATATATTTTTTCTATATATATTGAAGTTATAGTGACATAGAGAGAGAGAGAGAGAGAGAGAGAACCACCAGAGAGAGAGAGATAGAGAGAGAGAAGAGATTCATCATTTGGCTCAGAATGAAGATATGGTTCTTCAAGATTATGACGATATGAGCACAATGTGTCTCGATAGAATGGATTTGTGAAGGCTTGTTTTGTTTTTCAGAGACTTCACCGCAACAGAGCCTATGAAATGACCAAGACTACGAAGAACACATGAACAGGAAGAATGCCTGTGGAGAACATGTTGTAAAGATAAAGTAGAAGTCATCCTTTTGTAAGGCACAAGGCTTGGTATTTATACTCATTATTTTGGTTTTTTGACAGATTTACTCATAAGAATATTTATTTAAATGGGTGTATAGAAGTCTTATTGTGAGTATTAGTCTGGTATAAACCCAGTGTTTCAGTTTACTTTTGGGAACTCTGACTGTTACAGTTTTGCCACTTGAAATCGAATGACTTGTTGAAATGACCATTTAGATTAATTACCAATCTCCGACCAATGTAGCGTCGCGTGTAAATTCTCATTTGGAATCTTAAAAACTATAACTCATGAGTTCTGATGGCGGTAACCCTCATTGTACTGAAGAATATATATATATATATATATATATATATATATATATATTTATATATATATATATATATATATATATATATATATATATATATATATATATATATATATATATATATATATATATATATATATATATATATATATATATATATATATATATATATATATATATATATATATATATTTATATATATATATATATATATATATATATATATATACATATATATATATACATATATATATATATATATATATATATATATATATATATATATATATAATAGTTGTTACGATTCCAATTACAAAATAATTTGCTCATAGAAGTTGTTGTGTTCGGCCTTTTCTCTGGCGTTTCTACCGGAGATCTGCCCTGGCCTCTACTCCCGCCCCGTCCTCTGCAACCTCCTCCTCCAGAGGACAGTCACTTCCTGGCAATACGACTTTTCCCAAGGCCATAACGTCGTCATCAGACTTCCACCTCATTCCATTCACAGTTCCTCTCATTATCGCCTTACGCTGTCATTGAGCATTGCATGGAAGAAAAATTAGCCTTAAAAAAAAGAAAAAAAAATATTGACATCACCTGCATCAACTCTTTTCTATCAAATTCCAGATAGTTTTCGGTGCGTAGGTATACGCACACTTATTCCATTTATTTATGTTTTTCTATAGTTATTCCACTGCTTAATATAAACGACAATGCTTGTGAAAAATGATAATTTTTTTTTTTGAAATCATGTATTATATCCTTCTGAGGCTCTCCCTGCTTCACACTATTTACCCCTGATTAGATATAGGTGACCATCACCTGACGCCTCACCGTTTGCTCATAAATGGTGGTCATAGCTATGAGGTCACAGGCAATATACGTGCAAATATTTATGTTATCCGGAGGAAGAAGTGTTGGCTAACCTGGATGGGTGTTGTAAAGGCATCTGTAATGGATGAAAGGAGGAAGACTGAGCACAGTCCTCTTGTTAACTAGGATCACTGGGTCTGTCAGCCTGGGGAAAGATACATATTTCACAATCTTTATTGCACGGCCTTCATGGATAGGTTAGATGCATGGAAGTTGAAACCTTCTCGCTTTTAGTTTAAGTAGATTTTTCTTTCCCCAGGTTTCCAGCTCGCAGGAAGTTCTGAGACAATGATTAGAATTTTTTTGCATATAAAACAGAAGTCACAGGTTATCGTTATAGGATACATGTATATCATATACATAAAGAGGTATACCTAAGGAGATGCCTGAGATCCATCCCAGTAACTTCATCTCCTGTCTCCTGTCCAAAAATGTTTCCTCTCTCCCCTTCAAAGGCCCAGCAGTCCTCCAGTAGAGACTGGATCCACCAGTAGGTGAACCTTTCCTCATGGAGTCTTTTCTGCTGGAGTGACTGACCTCTGCACCAACCACTCTCCATTCAGTGCAAGAGATTTGACTCTCTCGCGCATCTGCTTCTGTGTTCCTTTTTCTTCTTCTAGGTCTCTGGTGTCTCATTTACCCAGCGAGTCTGTTCAGGGCTCTAATCTCATCTGAAATATTACAGAAAAACTTCACTTCGATTATGCTCATATTCATTCTGACATCTTCTTCGAACATTTTTGATACATGCATGATTTTTCCTTAATATAGTCGTGTAAACTCCAAAATATCTCAGTGATTAAATAAAAAAAAATAGTATCAATATACAAATGAAAGGTCCCCCTGATTGCCCGACAAGGTCACCAAAAACGAAAAAATATCAATAAAAATTTGCTTCTTATCAGTCTAATGAAACGTTTTATGAAACGTTGAGCGAGTCAATCGTTGATTACGAAAACAAATAGCGATGCAATTAACTACTCACTTGAATAGATGCCAACCCAGCTGTGCCCATTACCATAGTGAATGGCAAACATAAACTCATGAATTTATTGCTCCTCTGCACAACTGGATTTTGCAGTTCTGTTGCCAACCTTCCACGTTTCCTATACAAAATTAAATACAGCAAAGATTACTAAATAAATTTGATGATTCACTCCCCTGTATTATTCTTTGAAAGCAGATTTGGTTGAGTTTCTTTTTTTACTTCTTCAGTTCTCTCTCTCTCTCTCTCTCTCTCTCTCTCTCTCTCTCTCTCTCTCTCTCTCTCTCTCTCTCTCTCTCTCTCTCTCATCCGTCCGTCGATGACACAAGAAAAACTGGGAAAAAGAGGAGTCCTTCTCAGTGCTAATTGTGTCCGCTTGAAATCGTCGAGGAGGATAATTATGAGAGAAGAGGATGCCTTTTCATCTCTATTTTCCATTTTCTTTGTATTACTTTTGCTGGCCTCACTAAAATTTGAATACATGAATGTGTTCACAAGATGATGTCCTATATTCCTAAGAGAATGAATGATATATCGACAGTCATGCTGTCGCAATTCCAGTTCCTCTCTCCACAACAATCTTGCCATTGCATTTAATGATTCACATTTGCATTATAGGTCGGTATCCTATGATACTGACGATGTATGGTGCAATCATTGCAATCAAGCCTTACTATCAGACAACTTCTTTTGTTCTTGACAGATTTCCCTGTGTAACAACGATAAATCAACTTGGAAAGTGTATTGTTCTTCCTGCTTATTTATCTACAGACTGATGAGTATTCATGGCTAAATTTCCTTTTGTAATTCAGTCGTATCAGCAGCTGAGCTTTATTACTAGCACAGTTACATGTAACTTTGTTTGTCTTGCACAAATATTGCAGACATCTGCTCAGACTCAGATCTAAAAGGATTTTTCATGTGACACTTGGTGGTCTTTGAGGAGTCTTGGTAGCCAGTATTTCCCATCATCCTAAAGCCTGCAATCTTCGGAAAAGTACTGTTTCAGAGACCATTCTGCGTGCTTTCATAACTAATGGGGATAGAAATACCTCATACTTTCTAAAGCAGCCGTTGTCAAAGACTAATTGAAAATCAGGGCAGATTTCGAGAATCTAAAAATAACATGAAACTCACCCGAAAAGCTAAGAAGCCGCCTTACAAACACTCATGCCTAAATTCAGCAATAAAAGTAATCGATCGCGGATCATAAGAATCCTTATAGCTGTTGTAATTAGCAATCCAACGCAAAGTTTGTAACAACAGCAACAGCAGCATTCAACAGTTAATCCTGCTAGAGAAGACAGTGAGATATTACTGTACTTTCATATCATGAAGCCTGTCAGAGACGCTTCTTTTCATTCTTGCGAAGTCAACAGGAAACACGAGAGGTAAAACATGATCTCCTCAGAGACCCTTCCCATCTACTACGAAGGAGAGGAGAGCTTGTTTTGCCTTCAAATTAAAAAGCCTGAAAGCAAATGAATTGGTGATGAGTAAACCAGCGGTAGATATCATCTCAATAATCAGTTTCGGCATTTCACCCAGTCTTTGTATCTACTCTGCTGAATTCTTTCTAGTTTTCTGGATAAGAAAACTATTGAGATGGCTTTGTCTGTCTGTCAGCACTTTTTCTGTCCGCCCTCAGATCTTAAAAACTACTGAGGCTAAAAGGCTGCAAATTGGTATGTTGCACATCCACTCTCCAATCATCAAACACACCAAATTGCAGCCCCCTAGCCCCAGTAGTTTTTATTTTATTTAAGGTTAAAGTTAGCCATGATCGAGCATCTGGCACCGCTATAATGCCAACAACACATGCCACCACTGGGCCGTGGCTGAAAGTTTCGTGGACCGAAAAAACTTCGGGGCATTTACGTGTTTTTCTTTTTTTTCTCATTTGTGTTTACTCAGACGACCATCCGGGCCGAAGTGTTTGAACAAATAATGGAACAACATTGACGGAAGGTTTTCAGGTCACAACTTTCACCTTTCAACAGATAAAGCACAGTTCTTCCTGGAATCTGCATATCTTTCTCTCGCAGTGAGTCATGTTCTACATTATGTGCAATATACGTATGCATATGTAAGTCTTTGTGTATGATTATGCATGCATACATACATACGTACATTTTTGTATGAATCTATGTTACATAATATTACAATACTTTTTATTGATTCAGTAATTCAACGGAAAAGAATTACTATATGCTTATCAGACTACAATATGCTGAGTAACTACTTTTGATACGAAAGACTGACTTCATATCCCTGAAATTATTTTCTGTGATTTTCCCTCAACACCAAATTCCGTTTCACGTTAATGACTCTTAAACATAGAATGTGGTCCAAAGCCTCATTACTCTTGGGACCCGTAATTACCAGATGATTAATTATATAAGCATGTTGAAACGATCCACCTATATTAGATGTGAGAATCTAACTGAATAGAAAATATTTCCACCTTTATGCTAATTCCCTTTGACAGAAAATGTGTTTACGCAGGTTGTGGTAGAACCTTCTAATGAATGCAAGAAAAATGTTTGCACAAGCCGCAATAGAGTGTTCTTAGACATGTACAAGAAACACTTCATGATTAATTATAATCAAGAAAGGCTGTAAACATTCATTTGAAATCATTATACATATAAAAAAAATGGCAAAGCTGTGATTAATTTTAAAGATGGTTCCATAAGCTCTCTCTAATAACACTTTCATATTAACTGCTTTTGGTTGTTTAAAGAAACAGTAAAACACAAAGGACATGACAACCAGCAGATAAGGATGTCTTTTCTTGTTTGCCTTTCTCATTTTACGTTTCATTCCTTCATGAACAACTAGATAATCTTCTCCATCGTTATTTTATGCAGAAAAATTGAGAAATGAAAGTTTATGAAGACTATTTAGGCTAATTTGTGTAATTACCAGCAATGAAAGTTGTGGTAGGAAGTTCTGGTAGAATTTCGCCATGTCATTTCTGTGATGCAAATCTTTATGACTCCTTTGTTTCAAAGCATTTGTTTTTGTGGAATTTCTTACTTTATATGGACAAAATTGCAGATACTCTTGCAGAATCAGAATACGTACAATTGGGTCAAACTTTTTTTTTTTTACCATAGAATGGTTAAGGTATTCCTTTATTGTTATTTGTACTGCTGTCTCTCTTTTGCCTTACAATCAACAGAAAAATACGAACGCCATGGATATCCAAACCCTTTTTCTCCGAATACCATGTCCCTGGCAAGGCCATAGGCAGAGCTTCGTCAGAAGAAAACTCAGCAACCCATTTCAGCAAAACGACGGTGCCTCTGTCTCTCTCCAAAAGCTAAAATGCATAAAGAGGAAAAAGTCCCTCTGTTTGTCAAACACTCAGATGGACAAGACGTGATTGATACGACATTGAGTTTGAGTTGAATAAAAGATTTATTTTTAGTTTTCTGTAAAAGGAAACTATTGAGATGGCTATTTATCTCTCCATCCGCACATTTTCTGTCCGCCCTCAGATCTTAAAAACTACTGTATTAAGGCTAGAGGACTGCAAAGTGGTATGTTGATCATCCACCCAGCAAACATCAAACATTCCTAATTGCAGCCCTCTTGCCTCAGTAGTTTTTATTTTATTTAAGGTTAAAGTTAGCCATGATGATGCGTCTGGCACCGCTATATGTGCCAACAACATAGTCCACCATTGGGCCGTGGCTGAAAATTTCATGGGCCACGGCAGAAAGTTTCATTAGCCCTGGCTGAGAGTTTCATACTGCATTATACACTATACAGGAAGCTCTAATAGGCTACGCTGAAGAAACTTCGGCGTATTTTTTTACTTGTTATTTATTTTTATTTAATAATAATCATGTCAGCAGGATTCCTTCACTGGGCTGAGCATTCATCCTAGAACTGTATATTGTATGGACCTCTTCCTGGAAATCGATATCTATATCCTGTTCATTTCCTTCCTTTTTCGTGCAAATTACAAGAACTATGTCTCTCACTATGTTTGCTAACATTCACACCACACCGTTAACAGCTGTTGGTCTCATTTCAATCTTTTCTAATTGACGTAAATCGGGGTTATGGTTAATGATAACTGAATTGCTTGCATGTGTTATGCTTTTATTTATTCATATTCTGTTCCCAACCAATTATTCGACTTTAATACGCATTTCAAGATTTTGCAAGATTTACTTTTCAGACCTTGTTCAAATATTTATTATTATTATTATAGAAGTATACGAGTGCAGTTATTATTCTGATAATCAAAGAGTATCATTAAAATACTGATCCCTTTACTGTACTGATAAGTGTTGGTTTTACTCTTCTTCCTCGAAAGCAAAGAGTGACAGACACCAGAAGGCGTCTGAAGGAGGCGCTCCCGATCTACCAAAAATGTCCTGTGTTCTCGACTTCCCCACCAGAGCGACCTTCCACAATCCTCTGTAATGGATGATGTTTGTTCTGCCCCTCAGCCCCTTTGCTCTGGGCCTTTGGGGAATTTTCTCGATAGCTTTACCTGGCGGAGGACGTCTTTTTACACAACTGTCTTTCCACTGTCGCCATTTCTGTCAGGAGCTCGAGAAATCTGTGAAGAGGCGGCAGCAGGAATGAAAGCTACCGACGAGCTGCCAGTCAGGAATGTCAGCGAATGAGACCATTCTTTTCCTTGTGCTCAAGGCGACTTTCCTGAAGGGCACTTCTTCCACTTCTTGAGAAACACTGTCTTGTCTTTCCTTTTCACTTGCTCTGTCCTGTCATCAGACATTTCAGCTTCACTTGCTATAATATTTATTTAGCTTTTCGGACTAAGTTATATAAACCACCATGAAAGTAACATAAAATAATAATGGCAATCTGTAATTCCTCAAATGCAGTGTATCTCAGGAAAAAAGGCTACTTGGATTCATAGTGCCGATAAATCATTACAGAGCGCTGCCACCAGGTACAGGTACGTGACGAAAACGGCCCCCCGACCCCCAAACCCTCACTGCGCTCCCCACACGGCCAGGGGAAAAACAGTCATGGGCAATTGGTTTTCATGGTTTTAGAAACATTCATCTATGTTATTAAAAAAAAAAAAACCGTGATATCTGCAGACTTACTGTCTGAAAAATATTTCCGAAAAACCTGGTATTTCAGTGTGAATACTTATGATATCAATACTATGACATTTCCTTATTCTGCGTTGGTCACTACAACAAAAATACTGGTATAAGGATTTGACACAGAATCGTATCTAACGACAGAACAGACATCGCCATGTATAGATATTTACCAGCACGAAAATAAATTATTTTTGTATAGAATCGCAAATAAGTATTTTTGAGTAAATACTTTTTTATAACAACCCAAGTAAACCTGTAAAAGGTTCGCGTTATGATAAATTTGATTATGATGAAAGGTTCCTGTTTGTAGATTTCTGTAAAAGAAAACTATTGAGATGGCTTTTGTCTGTCCGTCAGCCCTCTTAAAAACTACTGAGGCTAGAGGGCTCCAAATTGGTATTTTGATCATCACCCTCCAATCATCAAGCATACCAAATTGCAGCCCTCTAGCCTCACTAGTTTTTATTTTATTTAAGGTTAAAGTTAGCCATGATGGCGCCGCTATACAGTAGGTACCAACAACAAAGGGTACCACCAGATCATGGCTGAGTTTCACTGGGCGTGGCTGAGGCCACCATCGGACCGTGGCTGAGTTTCACGGACCGGGGTAAGAGTTTCATGAGCTGTGACTGTAAGTTTCATATAGCATTATACGCTGTACAGAAAACTTGATTGTTCTTCGACGTATTTTTTACTTGTTGTTCCTGTCAAGCTTTGTTTTCTCTTTCATTTTTTGTGCTGTTTATTTATTATATCGGGTCATTCTTTCAACTTTTAGAGTGGTCAATAGACCTTAATTTTTAAGTTCATGCTGTTGATGTATGTAATCTTGATTGATTTTAAACCATCTTAATCGCTGGGTATTTTCTTACGTCAAATATTGATTTCTAGACGCCCATAACTCTTGTTATTGCATCGCCTGTTTACATAAATAGAGAATTAAATCAAACCAGTTTAAAATAATCTATAAATGAATACACGCTACAATAAAAAAGAAACATTAAAAGAAGGAAATTATTTCAGTCAGTAATTGAAAATATCCCTATTTGTTCTCGTGCAGATTCAGTTTATGCAAAGATGGAGGTAGAAAAAGACAAGAGGAGAATGTCCACGCACCAACCTACGCTGAGGTTTCGATTTTAACTTCTTTGGCGACCAGATCCCAAGAATTCCCTTTGACGAATGAGGTTATGTATTGCTGCGAACTGACCATTTTGATAGAAGAGAACTTCACCTGTCCTCAGACTATAGAGGGATGAATAAATTTGTTTTTATTTAGCATTTCCCAACGTTTTGTGAGAGAGAGAGAGAGAGAGAGAGAGAGAGAGAGAGAGAGAGAGAGAGAGAGAGAGAGAGTGTGTGTAATTGTCGTTAGTGAGTGCTTCGGTTGTTGGAAGAGGGATGAGGTCGTTAGTTTGTTTGCGGCGCTATCTGTCTGTGGAATATATGTGAAGGATTTTTCGGTCTTGAGTCAGAGCTAGTGCTGGTCTGTCGTTTGGTTTTGGACAGTTTTTTGTGTGCTTTTTGAGAGTTGTTGGTTTTCCTTGTTAGCGTACTGTTCTTGTTGTGTATATAATTCTATCTTCTTTTTTTATGTTCCCTTGTTTTGTTTGTGTGGTTTTGGGTGCTGTGTGGGCGACCGTGGACGCCTTACTCCATCTTCCAGCAACCGAGGATCAGGGTGAGTGTTGTGTTGTTTGTGGGTGTGAATTCCGCCACATAATATTTGGCGCCCAACGTGGGGCAGCTGGTATTGCAGCTGCAATTGAGATTGGTGGCTGGTAGTGTGACTGAAGAGAAGGATGGAAGAGGAACTGGTGAGGTTGAGAGAGGAGAATACGTGGTTGAGGGGTGAGAATGAGAGATTGAGGAGTCAGTTGGAGGAGATGGGGGGAATGCTAAGAAGTGCAAAAGAAGAAATGAAAGGGGAGATGAAAGAGTCAGAAGAGAGAATAGAAGACAGGATGGTAGAGAGGATGGATAAAAAGTTGGAGGGAATGATGAAAAGTGTGGAAGAAATGGTGAAAGTTATGTTCAAGGGTGTTTTTGGAGAAGGGGCTGTTGGAGGTAGGTCCTCTGGAACGTGTGAAGGGGCAAGAGAGAAAGAAAAGGAGGAAGAAGTGAATGGAAGCGTGAGTGATGAAAGTGATGTGGGATTAGGAAGTAAGAAACGAGAGAATGAGAGGCAGGGTAAGGAAAAGGGAATGAAAAGCAAGGGAAGGAACAGAGGAAAGTAAGGATAAGTCAGGGGAAGAAAAAAGGGAAGAAGGGAAAGGGAAAGGAAACTGGTAAGAAGGGTAAGGAAGTGGGAAAGGCAGGAAAGGAGGGAGAGGGTGAAGGCAGTAGTGATAGTGAGGTGGATGGAGGTGAGTGGATAAAAGTGGATAAAAAGAGGGGAGGAAGAGTGTAATGAGTAAGATGAATGTAAGTGCGGAAGTGGACTCTTTGTATTCGGAAGAGGGTATGAAAGGACAGAGTGAAAGTAGCGAAAGTGAGAGTGAAAGTGAGAAAGAAGTGAGAAAGGCTATGTATGTGAGGAGGTACCCCGGTGTGAAAGGTATAATGAGTATGGAAGTAGGGATGTGCATGATTTCTTTAGGGAGTATGAAAGGTTTTGTCAGGATAAGTATGGGAAAGTAAGAAAGTGTGGGCACGAGAATTAGGAGAATATTTGACTGGGTTTTTGCTTGATATGTATAGGGTTATTATGAGTGTGGGGATGTTGAGTATGACAAGGTGAAAGCTAGACTAGTTGAGCAAGCGAGGCGTATGAAAGCGAGTGTTAAGTATAAGTGGAAGAATGAATTTGATGAGGCAAGAATGAAAGCTGGGGAAACCTTGTCATTGTACGCTTGTAGGCTGGAGACGTTGGCAAGGAAGAAGTTTGGGGATGATGGGATAGATGAATGTAAGGAGTTAGTACGGAAGTTGTTAGGGACAGTGCCAGATGGAGTTAGAGAATTTGTGAACTTGAAGCGGAAGGAGAAGAAAAGATGGACAAATGAAAGGTTGACTTGGGTAGAAATTTTGGAAATTGTAGAAGATTATGAGCTTGACAGGGTTATAAAAGAGAGCAGAAGTGTAAGTGTAAGGGCTGGGGTAGATGAGAGAGTGCCAGAGTTTGGAAGCTTTAGGGATGCAGTGTTGAGGGGCCCAATGAGAATGGCCGATAGTGTAATAGATAGGAGTGTAAGAGCAAGTAATGTGGAGGTGCCAGTGAGGATGAATGATGAGTTTGTAAGGGAACAACGGGTTGGACGGGTTAGGGATAGTAGTGTACAAAGGGAAGGTCGGTGAGTGGAAGTCGAGCGAAGTGTTTTAGATGTGGAAAGGAAGGACATACAAAGAATGAGTGTAGGTGGGCTTTAGGAGCGTGTTTCGGATGTGGGCAATCGGGACATTTGGTAAGGGAGTGTACGAAAGATAGGGGGGTTAAATGCTACCGGTGCGGACAGGTGGGTCATATTGCTAATGGTTGTAGGGGTACCCGAGTGAATGTAATATGTGGCAACTGTGGTAAGAATGGGCATTATGCGAGAATGTGTTCAGAACCGAGAGCGAAGTGTGACGAATGTGGAATGGAAGGGAATGTATCAAGTGTATGTAGACGAAAGAGGGTGACTGTGACAGCGAATTCGGGAAACTGAGTGTGAAGGGGGTTCAAATGGGTGGATCCTCCAGGATGCAAGCGGTGCTTGTGATGCATGTACGTGAGGGGTTGTTGCATGAGGATCAGCAATTTGTTTTGATAGAGTATGGTAGGAAACGTAAGAAAGGGAAGAACATAAGTGAACGGAATGGTCGTAAGTTGTGTGATAGGGGTGTGAGTGCCAAAGTGGAAATGAGTGATAAAGCGTGTAATACGGATGAATGGGATGGTATGAATAGAACGTATAACATATGCGGGTTTGATATAACTGAGTTGACTGAACGTGTAGGGGTTAGTGAACGGTTGGAGGTGAGCGAAAGTGTAGGAGTAAGAGAGCGTAGCAGTAATATACGAGTGATTGAAAGCATGAATGAATCGTTGCAAGAATTGGAAAGGTCAATGAGGAATGGGATGGGTTAGTTGAAGAATTGGGGAGGTATTTGGGAACGAGTTAGAGGGTATAGATGAGATTGTGGATGAAATTGAGAGTGGTAATAGTGAAGAAGATAGCGTGAATCTGAGAGAGAATGGAGGAGAAGATGTGAGTTTGAATGTTGCTAGAAGAGAATGATTCTGAGAGAATGATTGCGTGCCCGCGAACGCGATCTAGAGGACCTGCTAGTGAGCATCCGTGGGTGTTGCGTAAGGCGATTTGAAAGAGGTGTGAAAGGTGTTGGTTGGGAAATGCTAAAAAGGGGGGAGAAATATAGAGGGATGAATAAATTTGTTTTTATTTAGCATTTCCCAACGTTTTGTGAGAGAGAGAGAGAGAGAGAGAGAGAGAGAGAGAGAGAGAGAGAGAGAGAGAGAGAGAGTGTAATTGTCGTTAGTGAGTGCTTCGGTTGTTGGAAGAGGGATGAGGTCGTTAGTTTGTTTGCGGCGCTGTCTGTCTGTGGAATATATGTGAAGGATTTTTCGGTTTTAGAGTGAGTCTTGAGTCAGAGCTAGTGCTGGTCTGTCGTTTGGTTTTGGACAGTTTTTTGTGTGCTTTTTGAGAGTTGTTGGTTTTCCTTGTTAGTGTACTGTTCTTGTTGTGTATATAATTCTATCTTCTTTTTTTATGTTCCCTTGTTTTGTTTGTGTGGTTTTGGGTGCTGTGTGGGCGACCGTGGACGCCTTACTCCATCTTCCAGCAACCGAGGATCAGGGTGAGTGTTGTGTACTGTTTTTTGTGGTTTGAAATTCCGCCACAAGACTTTTGAGTTAAGGTTTTCGGGATCAGCTACGTCGTTGAAATCGGTTGGAAGAGTGAAAACGGGATTAGAATGACCTTACTTATCTTTCCTCTTATATCTTCGTATTTCTTAAGACTGCTTTTCCTTTATTTCATGTTCCGCTGATTCTTTCATTTCGTTATTCAAATATGAGAGTCAGGGAGCGAAAGGTCAGCTCCCGTAAAGAATATGTAAAACTTTCTGGAAGTAATTTGGTTTATTTAGCAAATATTTCTTAGGACAAATGTGAGTCGTTTATTGAGCGCAGTGGGAGTATTTTGTAGGCTGAAAGGGATAATGGAAGTCTCAATGGACTCATGTTTGTAATTCGTGTAACATTCAGAAGAAAAAGAGATTCACCTCCACACACAGGAGAACTTTCCTTAAGAATATCTTGGGACCTTACGACGTCTCGTTACTGAATGTTGACGAACAAGGACACATATATATATATATATATATATATATATATATATATATATATATATATATATATATATATATATATATATATATATATATATATATATATATATATATATATATATATATATATATATATATATATATATACTATAGACTTTTGAAAGGATCATGGGGCTCTTTCTGGACTGGGAATTTTATGTGTGTGTGTATGCCCTGAAGAGTAGAAAGATTATAAAAGAAAAGCTTCAAGTGGCTCATCTTTCCTTCCTGCTGTTACCTCTGTGTCGTTCATTTCAGGACATGTATAATCTGAAGCAGGGTAGGGTTCACTTTTAGTTTTCTGTAAGAGAAAATTATTGAGATAGCTTTGTCTGTCCGTCCGCACTTTTTCTGTCCGGCCTCAGATCTTAAAAACTACTGAGGCTAGAGGGCTGCAGATTGGTATGTTGATTATCCACCCTCCAATCATCAAGCATACCAAATTGCAGCCCTCTAGCCTCACTAGTTTTTATTTTAAGGTTAACATTATCCATGGATAGTGCGCCTGGTACCGCTAGGATGTTCCAGCCGCCGACGCATCTTCACTTGACCGCATATGGGGAGCAACAGAGCGCTGCCCGGTCGTGGCTGAGAGTTTCATACTGCACCATATCGAGAGTTTCATACAGCATTATACGCTGTACAAAAACTCGATTGTGCTGAAGAAACTTTGGCACATATTTTACTTGTTTATTATTGCACTCTCTCTCTCTCTCTCTCTCTCTCTCTCTCTCTCTCTCTCTCTCTCTCTCTCTCTCTCTCTCTCTCTCTCTTATCTGGCTGCCAGTCTCGAAACGTTACTGCCTGTTATAATGAGTGTAGTAAGTTATCTGGTAATGCCTCATATTATTTATCTGTCTTATGTTATTGTTATATAAACAAATCAGTATGAAATATGCATATGGGAATATTCTTGTAGATGTGGCATATGTTAGGTTCTGTTGGGAATTTCTACTGCAGTGAGGATCACACGGATGATGCAAATAAATCGTAAACTAACAATGGGATAAAAATTGATAACACCGGTATTGATTCGTGAGGGTACTTCTAACAATAATTGAAAGAGAGAGAGAGAGAGAGAGAGAGAGAGAGAGAGAGAGAGAGAGAGAGAGAGAGAGAGAGAGAGAGAACCATATATGAACCTGAAATTGGAAACGGCCATTTCATCATAACCAAACAGAAACAGCCACTGCACTTCAAGTGTCCAGAGTCAAATATTTTGCTTCATAAATTCCTAATATCTTTGTATTGGACGTCACAAGCTGTACCGTTACCAGAAGGGCAATTCCCGAAACTAGAAACTTTCGGCTACAGTGATTAGAGACGACGAAACTGTCTCGTCTGACTTTTGCATCCGTGAAATATATGCGAAGAGATAAATGTTCAGGATGCGTTTAACACAACTGTAAAAGTTGAACACGACAACAATAAGCATTATCCCGGTGATGCGTTGGGGAAGCAATGGGAAACTATGAACCGGCTTCATTAGTTGGGATGGAAGCGCGTTGAGAAATTTCGTAAATATTGAGCAGAACAGAGGGAAGTGAAGGACTAATTGATCTAACACACTTCGTTGGTTCCTTTAGGTTTTATGATTATGAATTTCTAGGTATATTTAAAACCTCAATATGGTTAAATGGTATACAGAAATGATTTCCTGACCATTTGAACAGGCTTACCGAAGACAATTTCTTTGCCTCCTGGAGGTAAAAGGATGAAGGGGCAACACTTGGCTTCGATGTCGGGCAACATTATAACAAAAGGCTTTGTCGTTTTGCCAGTCCGTGGAGTGAGTGGGAGATGGAAGTGCAAAAGGTGAACTGAAGGAATTGTCAGTTCTCCCAGATATTGTGCCTTCAGCAAGAAATGTAAATATGGACAGAAAAAAATATAATTATAGCTCTGGACTGGACATTGTTCCCATTGTGTTTTTGCCATTCGTATATCTTCTGTTAGTTTGGTTTCAGAATTCTATAAATCCAGCGCAGAGAGAGAGAGAGAGAGAGAGAGAGAGAGAGAGAGAGAGAGAGAGAGAGAGAGAGAGAGAGAGAACGTTAAAAAAATCTCCTTGTTGTGATAACAGTGTCCATCTTTGCTGGAAACTTCGGTCTGTTAGGGAATGCAATTTCTGTCACGAAATTCCTCCAGTTTCTCCAAATGGAAATCTATCAGACGCAGATGGAGCGGAGACAGATGGTTAAGTTACTCGTATATGGATAAGTCAGTTTGAGTCTCTGTAGAGACTGTTCTCGATCTCTGTCCTTCTTTCCTTAGGAGAGAGAATTTTGGTTTTTGTCTGAACGAAAAGAGAAACTAAGCTAAACATTACTAGAGCTGGAACAGACCCATTTGGCTTTTCATTCAAATCTTAGGCTTTTTATTGACAAGCTTGTCCAAAAGGTGTAAAAATACGATTCTGGTAATAAAAAGGGAATAATATATATATATATATATATATATATATATATATATATATATATATATATATATATATATATATATATATATATATATATATATATATATATATATATATATTTAACTCACAGCAGGATCGAACCAAGGTCTCTCAACTGAAAAGCCCGGGCGCTATCAGTTGAGCTAAATAAGTCACAAAGGAAGCTGGAACCCAGGCACTTCTGTACTTCACATTTTCCCTGGGCAGGCTGCCGCCTAACATACCAGCATGTTTTACCCAGATTTCCGACCCAGCAGAGAGTCAGTTGGGAGCATTTCTTTCCAATTAACCCTTCAGCGTGCATAGGATGCAGCTAATCAACTTATGAGCACGTGTTTCACAGAATACATTTCTGAGTCAAGCGGGATCGAACTCCAGTCTCTCAAATATATATATATATATATATATATATATATATATATATATATATATATATATATATATATATATATATATATATATATATATATATATATATATATATATATATATATATATATATATATATATATATATATATATATATATATATATATATATATATATATATATATATATATATATATATATATATATATATATATATATATATATATATATATATATATATGTGTGTGTGTGTGTGTGTGTGTGTGTGTGTGTGTGTGTGTGTGTGTGTGTGTACGCACGCACTATAACATCCGGTTCTATGCAAGTATTTTGAGATGAGGTTGCTAATCCTGGTTGCTCTTCCACCCTGGTTCTGGCACATCATACCGACCAACTACCAAGTACACATTTTATTGCTTTGGTTAACAGAAATAAAAATTAAGGGGTATTTACAGTTATATACCCACATATACCTTTTCATTTTTAAAATTTTTCACATATGTAAATTTTTGTGAGGTCAAATTTGTAAGATCACCTCAACCATTTCTCTTCTCGTGGGGATCAACCCAGACTCTGGAGCAGGTAAGGAAAGAATCCTAACCACTGAGCTATGAGACATATGGTTATTATTATTATTATTATTATTATTATTATTATTATTATTATTATTATTATTATTATTATTATTATTATTATTATTATTATTATTATTATTATTATTATTATCATTATTATTATTATTATTGGTGTTGGTTAGGAATAACTGAGGACTTTGACCCTAACGCTTCCTTGGCTACGTATAGAGGCAAAGAAGGTCTCTGACTCTCCAGGTAAGATCTGTAATAGGGTGAATATAGCGCTCTGCTTGCAAACAATGTTCCTGCAGAGGCAAAGGCCACAGGAATCTTTCGATGCCTCTCACCTGCAGAAAATCAGTAGGAAGAGGTCTTCCGGCCCTCTGCCGTGAGGATGCGATGCGCCTTATAGAATTATGATGTAGCAATACTCATGTGAATATCGTACGTACATAATACATTTTCATTTTCGCTATGGTCTGACACATGCCGTATGTTAACAAAAATAGACATGGAGAGAGAGAGACCCTGTACTTCTTAACTCCATATGACCGGCTTCATTGTCCAGTTATTGAGCTCTTCTCAAGTGGCGGACGGCTCGATTCATTAGGCCTTTCTCATCTTTCAGATGAAGCTGAAGGTACGAGTTGCCTGTAAGTTTATTTGTCACTCTCTTCGTGCTGGAGAATGCTTTTAAACAGACTGTATGAGAGTGTGTTTGAACAGACTGTCTGTTACTTCAACCTCATCATTATTTTTAAAGAACAGCTCCCATCACAATTGAGGCTCACTTTTTAAATGGTGAATTTTTATGACCATATTGTGGTACAGATCTAGTGACAATTGGCATTAAAAAGGCGAAGAAAGATTAAGACTGTTTCGTAAAAATACCTCTAGTGATGGCGAATCTTGGAGTGAACTCTTCTGCTAGAATCATTTTTTCTTTTTGTTCGCTGAATTACTTGATGCTCGGATATATCATTGGCAACTATCTCTGTTCCATAACGTTATTACTCCCTCAGCATCGCATTTCCATGAAGAATCCGCACATCCGAAGGAGAAAGAAAGTGGTCTTTGTGCTCGAGTGTTTGTCAAAGGCATTGGAATCTGTCCTCAGGGGATCTGTCCTCAGAACAACATTCACAAAGGAAAGGGAAGATGAGTGCAATTTCCTGTACTCAGGTTTATTTAAAGAAAGCCTTCTTCTTCTTCTTCTTCTTCTTCTTCTTCTTCTTCTTCTTCTTCTTCTTCTTCTCGGTTGCAATGAAGAAAAGAAGCTTATATCTGTTATACGACTTCATAGGCATTCTGTTTCCTTTATGTCTTTGTAGTTGTCTTGTAAATATTTAGGCATAAGACTCCTGTTTATATATTTACACGTAATCATATCGGAATCATGAAAGGTGGTCAAATACCAATGGACATTTCGACGCCAAAGGGAAATCCACAGAATGAAGCGACTGCTTCGTTAAGCCTTAAAGTGTCACTGGCAATATCGTTTCTCTTTCTCCGGCCGAAGGTGCCATTAAGTGTGATTAGCCACGTCATTATCCTTATCGGGAAAGCTTTAGGCTATAATTATATAAAAATCGTTCTCGTATTATTTCAGCTTTTTCTTTCTTGAGATTCTGTATAATGAAATTCCTCATTTTGAGATGCAGAGATTCAGTTTGTCTCATTGCTGTAGTTCATCCATTAAAATATGAACAATGGTGGTTCAGCGTCAATTTTCCTCTTCACTGGGTTTCTAACGAAACGTTAGGACCAGCTTTTCCTTCTTCGTAGACATTTGAACGAAGGTGATGTTACTCTTTCGTATAAAAATCACTTTTAATTACATCCCATAGAAATGCAACTTGACTTAATTAGGCTTAATTATCCAGCATCTCAGAGGAAGATGTCTTTGATTGCATTTGTCATTTTTTCATCGTTCTCCTTATTATTAATCCAGGTGCTGTTTTGACGGGGTAGGTGGCAGGTTCTCTTTTTTGTGAATGCTAACGGGGCTTAGTGAATATGAAATTATATCAAGGACTAATTAACAGAGATTTCGTGAGAGAGAGAGAGAGAGAGAGAGAGAGAGAGAGAGAGAGAGAGAGAGAGAGAGAGAGAGAGAGAGAGTCTTTCACTATGAATACCAGCATTTAACTAATAAGAAATAAAGTAAGGTGCCTATATACTGTAGTAGGAAGCATGAGCTCAGACTGCAATAACCTTAGGTAAATATTGACCGACCAACAGCTCTATAAGATTCTTGCTCGCTCTCCATCACTCAGTCTATCCCATTCAATAGCCACTCACTGCTGCTGCTCATCAGACGATTAAGTTTTGTTGCTGGCTTCAGTAAGGTTAGGTAATGGGCCTGATCGTTGATTCAACGCTAACCACCCCCTCCCCTTTCATTCAGCATTGGTCGGCCAGAAGATTCTGACATCTGCTGAAAAGTTCATTTCCAGTTCTTTTATGATCAGACATTGTTTATCACGGCTCTTATTCATCATTTAAACGATTACGGAATTGTACCTGAGCTGTCAATCCGAATTCATGACATTCTTTGTAGCAAATGAGCACTAGCTCATTCTATGTCACGACTCTGTAGCTTTTGGAAAATTCGATTTCTTGGAATCCTTCAAAAGATCAATCACCTCCACCTTGTTTCTCAGGCCCTCCCAGACACGAAGGACGTGTTTGCTCTCAGTCCTGTGGACCTATCCCAACTCCCACGTGAAACACACAGAAGGATGTAAGATATTTCGGAAGAAAATAGCCTCAACCTTCTCTTGATTTCCATAAACGGAGCTTCCAAGTCCAGGCATAGAAACCGTGTACACTGTTCATTAAGGATAGACAACTTAATAAGGCACTCTTGCCGTTATCCACTCTAGGTCATAGTTTATCAATGCGATTTTGTGAGATGTCAGCTGCAGTTTCCCTCTATCGCTTTCCATGTGACTATTTATTTCTGTCTGTGAGTCTGTCAGTCTTTTTAAGGGGGAGAGTCACCAGTCTCCCACCCTGACAATTTCCCTGCTTTCATCCTCTTCCTTGCAGCTGCACACCTCTCAAAATTCTTCTTAAAATGGGAAGAAGAAGAAACTCTTCCCTTGACGAAGTTGAAAAGGAAAAGATAAGGACACCGCTTCCTTCTCCTGTCATTTTCTCCCTTCCTGGATCCAAGATTCTGGAAATGCTGTTTTCTTTCTTGGATGGAAAAATGTCACAAAAAGAAAGCGTGAGAAGAGAGTGAAGATATAGGAGAACATTTATGACACACCAAAAAGAATCATATTTTGGCATTTTCGTGTCATGGACTATGGACAAGAGAGGAGAGAAGACATGAAAGAATATATTGGCCATATGGAACACTTGTGCAATTTAAACTACATCTTCAGTCGTTTTTAAGATAACTATTGATGCGAACTTACATTCTTATCATTTCGGTGAACAATCATTATCATGCAAAAAAAAAAAAAAAAACCCTCAGTTGTTTCAGAGATTGGATAAGTAATGATCACCCATGTCGATTAAAGAGGAAAATAAGACATCTCCGATAAGGGAAACTCATTACTCACCAAGCACGAACCAGATCGGGAAAGTTTACAGCGCGCCATTAGCGGGAACTATGTTTTCTGTGATAAAATAATAATGATATTTTTTACATTATTTTCATTGTTTTTATGAAGCAGAATGAAAATCAATAAAACCGAATATTTTATAATATTGAACTAAGACTGGAATGTTTCCTTTCTGAAATCAAACGTAAATATTTCAAGCTCTGTCAAAGACTACAAGCAAATTCTGATATTGAAGGGAATAAAATTACTCGACAGAGATTTTGATCAACGAGAATTATCAGTCGAAATGGTACTCAAGGAATTCTGAAAAAATAATCCTGAATTTAGAGTCAGAAAGGAGCAGTTTTATGGATGACATGAGTGACAGACGAAAGACAGTTCCTACAACTCGTAAAAGTCCAAGTGTAATGCCATGACTCCTGACAAGAAACTAAGTCCTGTCGATGCTGACAGAGTGTCAGCCTTGTCCTGATTTATTGACCTGTAAGGAACTCATGCAATCCAAAGATTATAATCTTCCAGCAACTTTAAAACTTCTCTAAATAGTTGGTGTTTCTTACTGCAGAATTGTATTCAGTGATGACAACGCAGGCTAAAGGAAATACCAAAAGTTATTTATCTGTTCTACTCAGTTGTTTTGAAGTTCTCACGTGTTATCAAAGCGCAAAAACTCATGGCTAGAAGTCACGCATTTCGAGAGACAAAAAGTTAATTTCGAGTGAAATCATGAAATTGGGGTGGTCAAAGAATTAAAGATCTTCCTTTGAAGAGACCCAATTATCCTCAATGAATTCACCTGTTGGAGATGTCGTGTGTACAGACGAAACACAAACGTTGACGAGCTTCAATGGAAGGACATTACAGTTTTAGAATTAATTTCATGTTTAAGGCAAAAGAATCCAGGGAACAGCAACAACGTCATTAGAGTGAGTTACATATAATCGATTATCATTTGGGCGTTAATAACCCTTTGCCAATTACTGTATCACGCTTCCTTCTCATTTCCTCTCCAGTGTGTCACACCTGACACTAGTATCGAACGCTCTCAGATACACCTGAGCGCTGCACAAATGGTGACGGGATAAGTTTGTTCGTTTTTATTTACTCTGAGCCATACCAGCAAGGCAAGTATGTGTCGATATAGAGGGAAGCAGCAGTTCATGAGGTGAGGGTTGCGCGCTTACCTGAGCACACTTGAGTTGATGAAACGAAAGACGGTGTCTCTCAATTTGCTTAACTTAGAAAGCAAAGGATGACTTTCCTGCATTTGATGTTTCTGGAGGAGGTTTTTGAAATATTTATCTATATAGCTTTTACGATTATGATCTTTATGTCGAACTTACCTGTTCACATATGCAATCGCTAGTCATTCGGTCGGAAGACCTTTAGGTAATTTCATCAGGTCATCCGTTCTGGTGAGTGGATTGACTCTGCCCACAAACTGTCGTCTACACGTAAGTTTTAACGCTAGATACGATTAACTGACAGAAGAACTGACAGGTAAACCTGATTGTGAATACCCGGCCTATGAATACTGATTCTCAGCAACATTAAGACACTGTTTGTAAAGGGGGCAAAAATAATTCATCCATCAATCATCTGAAGTGGAATAACTAATAACCACAATGAGCTATAAGAAAAGCTGTGGGTATAGAATGGTCAAGATCGGGTCCCTGCATCGTCACTGAGGCTAAAATGGATTCATCATCATAACTGATGACAAAACGGCCGAAACCAAAGCGGGAACTGAGCCCAAAAAGTGTTTGAAGATGAAAGTTTTGAAGTCACTGAATCCCCTGAGTCTAAGGAATTAAAGACATTGGTAGTGTCAGGGGTAGTGACTATGTCTATGGACACAACAAAGAAGTCGTGGCTATGGAAATGCAAAAATGCAACCCATACTGCAAGGTGCAGAAGTAGTAATCGTTGAAAGTGGAAAAACCCTGAAGAAAAAAAATGGAACCTCAGGAAATGGTGAAAAAGGCAGTTGACAAAAGGATCACACTGTTTTCCCACTCCTTCTCAAAGTGGCAGCTGGACATTGACATCCACGTCTACATCAATCAATGTATGAGGTGCTACATCTATGGCCAAGTTGAGAAGAACTGCCCCCAGGACAAGGGTTTTAGAGTATGTGTCAACGGAAATAGCAGGAGCGCAGGTATCTAACTGCAAAAGTGCCACACTGAAGGGTGTGAATTGCAAAGAATTCCACCCGACCCTCTGCACGATGCCCAAAAAGCAAGAAGATATACAAGAAACTGGTCAAAGAAGACAGAGACAAAGGAGGAAGGCTAACATGGAGGCTAACGTTTCGGCAGATTTCAGAGCCTTCTGGACGACCAATGCCGAATGAAAGGGGGACGGGGGTGGGGTGGTTAGCGTTGAATCAACGACCAGGGCAATTACCTACCCTTACTGAAGCCAGTAACAAAACTTAATTGTCTGGTGTGAGCAATAGTGAGTGGCTATTGAATGGAGAGCGAGCGAGCGAGCGAGAATCTTAAAGAGTTATTGGTCGGTCAATATTTACCTGTGATTATTGCAGTCTGATCTCATGCTACCTATTGTACAAGGTACCTCGCTTTATCTCTTGTTAGTGAAATGTTAGCATTCGTAGTGAAAGACTCTCTCTCTCTCTCTCTCTCTCTCTCTCTCTCTCTCTCTCTCTCTCTCTCTCTCTCTCTCTCTCTCTATATATATATATATATATATATATATATATATATATATATATATATATATATATATATATATATATATATATATATCTTTGTTAATTAGTCCTTGATATAATTACATATTCATTAAGCTCCGTTAGCCATCACAAAAGAGAGAACCTGCCACCAACCCGTCAAAACAGCACCTGAATTATTAATGAGGAGAACGATGAGAAAATGACAAAGTCAATCAAACACATCTTCCTCTGAGACTCTGAATAATTAAATGTAATTAAGTCAAGTTGTATTTCTATTGTATGTAATTAAAAATGACTTTTATCCGATGATAACATCCCCTTCGTTCGAATGTCTACAGAGGAGGAAAAGCTGGTCCTTAGGTTTCGTCAGAAATCCAGTGAAGAGGAAAACTGACGCTGAACCGCCATCCTTGGTATTCTAATGGATGAACTACAGGAATGAGACAACCTGAATCTCTGCAGCTTAAAATTAGGAATTTCAATATAAATAATCTCAAGGGAGAGAAAGCTAAAAAAATACGAGAACGATTTTGATATAATTATTGTCTAAAGCTTTCTTAATAAGGATAATGACCTGGCTAATCACACATCATGGCGCCTTTGGACAGAGAAAGAGAAAATATTTTGCCAGTGAGAGAGAGAGAGAGAGAGAGAGAGAGAGAGAGAGAGAGAGAGAGAGAGAGAGAGAGAGAGAGGCGGTGAAGGGAGTGAGTTCCAAGGAGTTACAAGGATTAGAATGTCTTAAAGACTTATTAGTCCATCCGAGGAGACATCATGTGCTCACATATCTCTAGAAGCAGGTTTTACTGTTCATTCACAGTGTTCTAATGATTTTGTCTAGTTTTCATTTAAACTCTTCTTCAGTGTTGCTGTTAATAACTTGTGGTAGCAGTTTATTGCATGTGTCACATATCTTGTATGTGAAGAAGTTCCCTCAATGAGATGTGTTGTATCTCTTCAGTTCTAGTTTCCATCCATTATTTCTTGTCTGGTTTTCGTTATGTCTTTCTGAGAGTGAGAGGGATGAGAGAGGAGGGAGAAGTGGAGAGAGAGAGAGAGAGAGAGAGAGAGAGAGAGAGAGAGAGAGAGGTGGAGAAAGAGAGAGAGAGACGGATAGGAACAGAGAGTGGAGGGATGAGAAGTGGAGAGAGAGAGAGAGAGAGAGAGAGAGAGAGAGAGAGAGAGAGAGAGAGAGAGAGAGACTGGAGGAAGGAGAGAGAGGGTAGAAGTGGAGAAAGTGAGAGAGAGAGAGACGGAGAGAAACAGAGAGAGTTGAGGGATGAGCAAGGAGAGAGAGAGAGAGAAAGAGAGAGATTGGAGGAAGGAGAGAGAGGGTAGAAGTGGAGAAAGTGAGAGAGAGAGACGGAGAGGAACAGAGAGAGTGGAGGGATGAGCGAGTAGAGAGAGAGAGGGAGAGAGAGACGGAGAGGAGCAATGTACCCTCTACCCTCTATCAAGAAAAACAAAAGAAAGGCCAGGTGGAATTTTCTCATTTCGTTCCCATGTCTAAGAAACTTTGTTCAATTGGGCGAATAACAGGGAAGATAGGAACTTTTTCCAAGATCAACTGCGAAAGATAAATGAACCTCGTTGATTAGGAAGACATTTGAGGAGGACCACGAAGCGAGAGACGCATTTTAAAGAAATCCACTTGAGTAATGGCCTCACGTCTTGGGCCATTGGTAATACTCTACCTTCCCTCGTTTCATCAACTTTCCACAGGAACTGAATAATTGAGTATTAACTGCATTTTCTCCGCTACTAATTGGACACCCTGCAATTTTACGTTTGGAACTTTCGCAAGAAGTTAGCTTAGAGAGAGAGAGAGTGTGTGTGTGTGTGTGAGAATTAGTTTATTCAAGAAATTGAGTTTGTAAATTAATATTCCGTTTTGTTTTATGTATATATATATATATATATATATATATATATATATATATATATATATATATATATATATATATAAATATAATATGTATGTATGTATGAATAATGTATATGTATGTATATATATATATATATATATATATATATATATATATATATATATATATATATATATATATATATATATATATATATATCATTTATGTGCATGCGTCAGTGTATGTTCTTTGTAAATTACACCATGAAAAGTTTGTGCATGACTGGTTGAACAGTATGCACTGGATATTAACGTGTCTTTAAGAGCAGCTGTGAAAAGTCCTTCTTTCGCCCCATACCCCTATGGCAACATACTTGGAATACCCACAGGATGGTCACTGATTATGAATACATAGCAGATGATTCTGAGGAAGACTTATTCTTAAGATTATTTGAGTCAATCCAAAGTTTTCAAAGTTTAAACCGAACATGAAACATTTTCAAGGTGAAAAGACTTTTGATGCTTGAAGAAATAACTACGCTGGCCACACAAAGACGGATTTCTTTTCCATTGCAGAGCTATAGAAGATTATTGTCATACTGAAAAGTATTCAAAGTATTGTTAAGGTTTCTCACACTTCAACACTTGATTCAGGCATGTAAAATTAATACAGAGCAATTTCAACTAAAATGACCTCCATTCCACTTAGTATGGTGTTGATTCCATGATCTGGTAATAGTTTCGAATGGTTGACAGTGTTTGCGTTTAGGTCTGCTTTGCTGTAACAGCAACAGCCATTACCTTATTCCCCAGGCCTCACAAGTGTGGAGCTGATCACAATTTGTGGACACTTAGTTGCTTGCCATTGAACTCTCCTTGCCTCTGCTGCTTATGAATGACCTTCAAAGGAATTGTTATCGGCCTTTTATTG